>NC_064433.1:190620276-190715276 GCF_023343835.1 Lagopus muta | reverse complement strand
GATTTGGTAGTGGACATTTTCTATGGGCTTCAGCTGTGTTACTCTTTGCATTTAAATTATTTTCAAAAAGATTTATCCAGAGACTTCATACATTTTGATATTATTTCTTTATTATTATTATTATTGTCAAGACACTTTGATCCACTGGCACAGCAAATATAAAAAGTTAAACTTACAAATGCTTAAAGATTTTCTTTTAAGAGGAGAATCTATGAAAGAAAAAAATAATTTGCTTAATAGATGATATTTCATGCCCATTACAAATACTGGGGGATTGTTTTTGTGCTTGCACATGTGATTCACAGGGAATTTGCTGATGGGAAGAGATTCCCAACAGAGGTGGAGAAATTCCTGTTACGTTCAGTGTTGCCTGAGCCCATGGCTTTGCAGGGCAGAATGCTGAACAGGAACATGTGATCCTGGTGGATCCTGCCATGTAGTCTGTGTGCTCTTGTGAGTGTTTATCCATTCATTAGCACTGGTTCATACACTCTTGAGTCCCACCACAGAGTGCTGAGGAAGAGATATTACAGAAGAACTTCAAAGTAAACTGTTAGGTCTGAGCTGAGACCTTATAGCTCTCTACAACTGTCTGAAAGGAGGTTGTGGTGAGGAGGGGGTCGGCCTCTTCTCCCATGTAACTAGTGATGGACCAGAGGGAATGACCTCAATTGGTGCCAGGGCTGACTCCAAAAGTGTGGTCAGGTGATGGATTGGGCTTCCCTGGGAGGTGGTGGAGTCACTGTTCCTGGAGGTGTTCAAGGAAATGTTGTATTAAGGGATATGGTTTACAGGGGAAATATTGGTGAAAGGTGGACAGTTGGACTGGATGACCTTGGAGGTCTTTTCCAACCTTAGTGATTCTATGATTCTATGAAGTGAAACCCACTGCCATTTAATATTTGTTCTGCTCTCTCAGTGCATGTGCCACTGCATCAAGACAGTAGATACTGAGCCAGACATGGCCATCAGAAGTGCTCTGCCTTCGTGAGGCCCCACATGGAATAATGCATCTAAGCCTGGGGCCCCAAGCACAAGGATGTTGTGGAGCTGTTGGAGAGGGTCCAGAGGAGAACCACAAAGATGTTCAGAGGGCTGGAGCACCTCTCCTGTGAAGAAAGGATGAGAGAGCTGGGGGTGTTAATCTCGGAGAAGAGCAGACTCCAGGGAGACTTCCTTGTTGCCTTCCAATAACCGAAGGCAGCTTATTAGAAGGCAGCAAGGGCAGACAGTAATAGAACAAGCAGTAACAGTTTAAAATTGAAAAAGAGATTTATGTTAGATGTTAGGAGAAAGTTCTTAACTCAGCTGGTGGTGCAGCCTTGGCACTGCTGCCCAGAGAGCTGTGGGTGCCCCATCCCTGGAGGTGCCCAAGGCCAGGTTGGATGGGCACTGGGCAGCCTGAGCTGGTGGGGAGCAACCAGTCCATGGCAGCAAGTGTAACTGGGAGGGATTCTAAGGTCCTTTCCAACCCAATGGTTCTGTGATTCCATGATTCTACGGTTCTGTGAAGTCTCCTACCTATGGTGCACTTAGTGGTGCACAGGGCCAGCAGCAGATGGCTGCTCCTGAACACGACAGACAGAACTCTGCCAGCCTTGTTTTCAGGTAAGGTCAGCAGACAGCTAACAAAATGCAATGCTTGGACAGTGAATATGTTTGCCAAAGTGGCGTTCGTAATTACTGTAATTATTTGAGAGCTTGAGATCCATTCAAACAGATTTAGTAAAAGATGTGGGGAAAACTTTGGAAATGTCAAAACATGAAGGCTTTTCCTTATGAGTTGCTGTGAGTAATTTGCACTTTAAAAAATTGCATTTAAAGAGTTCATCCTTTCATAGCAGCCTTTTGATTACAGAGATTAACTTACTGTAAAAGAAAAGCATCTTTTAAACAGGAATTTGTCCCCAGTCATTCTGCACCAAACTAAAGGTTCAGAGAAAACCATTCCTCGTTGTTCAACCAATAAGTAGTTCACATCCACTTGTCCAGTGCTACCTGACCTCATTTCTCCTCCACTTTTTTCAACAGAGCAAGACAATTCTTCAGGAAAGTTCTGCTACCAAGAGACTAAAATTCAGCTCATCAGTGTGGACAAGGGAGGTCACCCCCTCCAGCCTCTCTCTTTTACTCTAAGCCTCAGAAATTACCAAACATTAACATTTCATCAGTTCAGGGATTTGTACAGCAGTTTGCACAGTAGCTGTCGAAAAGCTTTACAGACTGTGCTGCGAGTCAGCCTTTCCAGGGGTGTTTCAAGTGCAGCTGCTGTGGTTAATTCATGTGCTGGTGGTGACTCTAAGCCTGAGTAGCCGACTGATATCCCAGCTGGGCTCCAGCACTCTGCATCCCCAGAAAGATGTAAAGCCACTGGAGACTGAAAAGGAGCAAAACAAGCAAGAATGAGGTCTGAAGACACAGGAATAAGGTCTGAAAACACAAGGAAAAAGGTCTTGTAAGGAAAGTGCTGCATGCAGAGGCTAGGGCAGGTGTTTAGCTGAATGCCAAATGGGCATTTGTCAGAGCTGACACAGCCCATTCTGCCCAAGCACATGAATAGATAGGACGACCTTCCCCATCCCTGTGGTTTTAAGATCAAGTAGGTTCTTTCGATGCGTGACTACACCTGTGTAAGTGCAATGGTGTAAAGGCTGCAGAGAAACGAAATGGCCAAAATGTGGTTGTTTAAACTCTTTTCCTCTGGTGCCAGGGCAAGTAGAACAGAGAACCAAATTCTGTGTTTACATGGACAAAACTTCCATGTGGATATTGAGACAGAGGGATATCCTGGGGCTCTTTGCACAGCTGGAGCAGAAGATGCTCAGCATTGGTACTGGTATAACAGAGTAGGACCTACCTCACATGCTCCTGACTGGTGTAAAATGAGTGCTAATGGGGCACTGGAAGATCACAGACACTGGGATAAACAGAAGGAGGTAAAATAAAGCAGCCAGAAGCAGATAAAAGACACATACAGGTGAGATAAAAGCTTGTACTGGGGCTCTGTTGCTCATTGTAGTCCCAGTTGGAGCAGCCACTTCAGCCTGTTCCTGAATTAAGGCTTTCCCAAAAGATATTTTCAGCTTTTCAGTTTAACTTGACTTTTCCATAGGTCAATTTAGAAGCTGAGATCCTCATTGAGCTTTTGTCACAGAGAGGCTGAGGGCTATATAATTTCTTTTTCCAGGAGGGAAAAATAAGAAATGAGAATAGCAAATTTCAAAATGTTGGATTGAGTTTTATCCATCAAATGTTGGGTTTTCAGTTGACTTTGTTTTACTCTAGAGCTATTCTTAACACTGACCTGAGATACCTGCCCAAGGAGGAAGCACCACAGCCAGAAGGCACAACCAGCTGAGAACCCACCTAAATCTCCAACTTTCTGTTCTCCGTTGGTTGTAGAGAAGTTCATGGGAATGGACTTCTTCTCTAGACATTTCAGCTGGAAGGCCAAACCCAGTGAGGATGAAATTGACCACCTCTGAGTAATTTTTTCGGTTGTAAAATGTAAAAATGAGACCACATTTGATGCCTT
Organism: Lagopus muta; assembly: GCF_023343835.1. Taxonomy (NCBI): domain Eukaryota; kingdom Metazoa; phylum Chordata; class Aves; order Galliformes; family Phasianidae; genus Lagopus; species Lagopus muta. The sequence continues at coordinate 190,711,741 of NC_064433.1, read as the reverse complement.
CTCAAAGGATTTCATAGAAGACTCTGCTTTCCATGACTTGATTACGGAAAATATTTTAAAAATCCTTGGACCTCCATCACTTTCGTACCTGCAAGTTCACAGCCAGAGCAAGAACTTATGCCAGCACAAATGGCGTTGTTAGACAAGTAGACATGCGAGGAGGAGAGCAAAGAAAAAAGGGGAAAAAAAAAAGGGAAAAAAAAAAAAGAAGAAAAGTGCATTTCAAGAGTTGTCAGCTCTTCAACTGTGAAGTGTCAGGGCATGTTTGCTGCAGTTGTTTCTCAAGGTCCCCACAGAATTGTCACAAGGAAGAAAGCCGTGTTTAGAAAAGCTGCCAGCTGACGAGACCCGGGGATGTAGGGCAGCAAACAATCACACACAGCTTTGTCTGCTCAAAGTGCACCTGCAGGGAGGAGAGCAGGGACAGAGCATGTGAGCCCGTATTTGTCTTTATGTGTGTACGAAGAGAGCCAGAAGGAATGGAAAACTCTCCTAAATAGTTATTGAAATCCGCACGTTGAAATCCATTCTGTGGATGCTCCTCTAAAACATGCAGACATTTATATACATTTTCTTTTTTTCCATGTCTTGAAGATGTGATGTCCAGGAGTTTCCTGAAGCTGTGGGCATGCAGGTGACCTTCCTTGATGCTGCATCTCCATATGCTGGAGGTAGCTTTTCTCAGTGGGACTTCCAGAAGTGTGTTAGCACAGGGGAAAATGGGAGTGTAGAGAAGAGGCAGCCAGTGAATGGTATTCTCTTGCCCTTACTGTTCACCCCTAAGCAGAGCTGGCACAGTGAAGGGCATACACAATGAAGCCTAGAGCAGAACGAGTCCAGGATGACTCCTGAAGGGGCTAACCTCATATAGCTGCCCTTTTAGGCTCCTAGACCAAAACCCAGAACCATTCCCAAATGCTTTTTGATGTTTGCACTCTTAAATCAACTTCTTCAAAATAATGCTTTGTTACAAGAGAGTGAGAGCAGCTCTAATTAAAAATGCCATAGACAGCAAAATAAGGAGATGCAATAAGAAGGAAACTCAGCTCAGAAGTCACGCCAAGGAATGAATGACACGGGGCCGCTAAGTCAAGGCTTTTTCATTATTTATGCTCCAACTGTGTGATCTCAGGTCAAACATTTAACCTCAGTGACTTTCTTGTCCTGCTTGTGAAATGGAAGTAATATTTTTTGTAGCTTGAAGGAGATTTCTAGTGGGAAACACAGCGCAGGTACGAAGTGCAGCTATTGCAAATGACCACAGTGTCCTTATTTTATTCTGTGCTTTGCTTCTCAACTTGTTTTAGTACTTTTTTGCTGTTGTTAAAATCCAGGACCACAATTCACATTTGTAGAGGTGATCTCAGGGTGTATTTGCAGTCTTCTGCCAGCCTGTGACCTGCCTTGGCTTATTAACCCACTGCTTCTTTTTTTCTACACCACTGATGAGCAGTCACGCTCATTGGGGATGCTTTTCTGCCAGGCTTGATACATTTTGACTTCAAGTTGAGGGCTTGAATGTTTTGGAGCTTGGACTGATGGTGGATGATGAGGTCTGGTTACATAAAATTCCTGGAGGATATGAGTATCTCCCAGATGGAAAACAGCGGCATAATGGTGAGCTAACAACTCTCATTTTCTGCTCTTAGAGCAGCAATCAAAGTATTGTGCGATCCTGCTCACTTGTAGCATCTTACTTGTGGGAATGGCATTGCTGAAGATGTTTGCTGTAATGATCTGGTTACTGACTTCCATTGCCCAGGAAGCCCTGGAGGAAAGATGATTTTTTCTGAACTTGAGGTTAAAAAATGCTGCTGTGACTCAAGAGCTTGGCTGAGCAATGTCTGTACCCAGAGCTGTATTTTGGCCATGGCTCTGTTTTACTCATTTCAGAACGTGGGAGATGAGCTGTTTTGAAGGCTGAGCATGCTCTGATTTTAACCACAAGGATGCAGCTCTTGTCCTGTTCCTATTCCTCCCTGCTACACTTATCTGGAAGTAGAATGTGGGGCTGACAGGGTCTCATGTGATTCGACATGGCCATTTTCTTGTTCTTCATGAGCAAAGTGCTTAATCTCTCTCAATAGTGTTTGGGCCAAGAATGGCACATGTGGAATTTTTTTTTTCTTCTAGAAATATCCTACCAGAAACACCAAATCTGAATCTTCAGCCTTTCTCTGAGTTGCAGCTACAAAGCTGCTGTCCCAAAGGATGTGCTGCCATTTGCACAGGCTCCAGTCATTCTTCGTGGAGTAAATCCTGACTAGGATGTGTTGGAGGGGCTTAGCAAAGCTTGTGTTTTTCCAAACAGCATGCTGGAGGACAAGTAGGTGCTAGGGCTTGTGGTTTATGTAGTGTGCTGGTGTGAGAAGTGGTTTTCCAGGCAAAACCTGGAAAAACAGAACTTGAAAGACATCCAAAATCACAAAAATTCACGTGATTCTCTTGCTGTTTCAGAGTTACATATTCAAGGGAGATCCCTATGTACTGAAAACGTTTCTACAAATGACTGATCCAAACTGAAGTTGCCTTGTTTTGGTAAACACCCAAGAGGTTCTGTCTAGACACCTGGCAACAGTTCTGTGCTGTGCAGTGCTGGAGTGGAGGTACAGGAACCAGAGCAGGACTGAGTTCTGCTCCTTGGAGATCTCAAAAAGCCCCTGGATGCAGTGCTGGGCACTCTGCTCTGGGTGTCCCTGATGGGGCAGGGTTGAGCCAGAGGGACCTTGGAGTGCCTCCAAACTAAATCATTTGGTGGTGCTGTGATTCTCTGCTTTTAACCCTGGATTTCCTGCAGGCTGGATGTGCAGCATTGCTCTATCTACACATTGTGGTGGAGGGCTGGGAGTGTTGCAGCTGGTAGTTACCTATGGGGGTATCACTGTGACATTACAGCATCTCTTAAGAAGGCACATACACCGTCTCAAGACATGTCACCTGAGCCAAGAAATCCTGGGGGGGATCAATATTTCAGCTGGGTTGAGTGATGAGCTATGCCAGACAGTGGTCTTCTTTCAGGCCCTAGAAACATCATCCAGGTTCACCAGTTTCAGACACCTACCGGGATGCAAGAAATATGTAGATGTGGCACTTAGGGATATGGCTTAGTGGGCATGGTGGGGATGGGTTGGTGGTTGGACTGGAGGATCTCAGTGGTCTTTTCCAATCTTAATGATTCTGTGATTCTACGAATTATGCTTCTATGATGATGCATCTGAAGGCTCATCACGTCTCTGTGTGTCCATATCTCCCATCTGATCACAATCATCATTCTCTATTTTCAGTACTTTCCAGCTGTATGTGAGACGTCACCTAGGCCTTAATTGCTTTCTGAAAGGGATGCAGAAAAGAACAAATTCTTCTTTGATCCCAGCACAAAGGCAAGGAGAATATCCCAGCAGCCCATCAAAAGATAAGCCAGAGGACTCTCACTGTGGCCCCATATTCAAACATAATGTGATCTGTCTATGTTGGCCCTTTGAACAGGCAAGACAGAGTGGTTCTCATGATAGTGCTTGATTTACTACCCGTGGTATTTTGATGAAAACATTGGTCTTATCTGGCTTGACCACATGGGGCAGAATGAAACCTGGTTCTCCAAGGGAACTGCTCCAAGTGTTTCTGTTTTCCTTTGCTACCCTTAGGGATTAGTCTTTGCTCCAATGCATTTTGATATATTTATTGATAATTTAAAGCAGGTGATAATGGTTTTTATTATGCTCTGCAGTGCAGTTGACACAGTGGAAGGAAAGGACCTCAACAGACTTGAAAGGTAAGCCTGGGTGAATCTAATGAGGTTCAACACGGCAAAGCGCAAGGTTTTGTACTTGGGCCAGAGGAATCCCAGGCATCCATACAGACTGGAAGGAGCGGTCCTTGAAAGCAGCCCTACAGAGAGGGACCTGGGGGTTCTGATGGATGAAAAGCTTTACATGAGCCAGCAGTGTGCCTTTGCAGCTCGGAAAGCAAATGGTATCCTGGACTCCATCAGAAGAGGAGTGGTCAGTAGGGTGATTGTCCCCCTCTACTCTGCTCTTGTGAGGCATCATCTGCAGTACTGTGCCCAGGTCTGGAGACTCCAGTACAAGACAGACAGGGAGCTGTTGGAGAGGGTCCAGAGGAGAGCCACAAAGAGGATCAGAGTGCTGGAGCAGCTCCTCTACAAAGAGAGGCTAAGGGAGCTGGGCTTGTTCAGCCTGGAGAAAAGAAGGCTGCAGGGTGACCTCATTGCAGCCTTTCAGTACCTAAAGGGAGCCTACAAACAGGGGGGGAACCAACTCTTTAAAAGGGTTGATAACTGCAGGACAAGGGGAAATGGTTTGAAGTTGAGGGAGGGAAGATTGAGGTTGGATGTCAGGAGGAAGTTCTTTACAGAGAGAGTGGTGAGGTGCTGGAACAGCTGCCCAGAGAGGCTGTGGATGCCCCGTTCCTGGAGGTATTCAAGGCCAAGTTGGATGGAGCCCTGGGCAGCCTGGTCTGGTGTAAAATGGGGAGGTTGGTGGCCCTGCATGTGGCAGCGGGGTTAGAGCTTGATGATCCTTGAGGTCCCTTCCAACCCTGGTCATTCAGTGATTCTGTGATTCTGTGAAGAAGCCAGCACTGGGGCTGGGCCACCATACAGCATCAAATAAGTTTTCCCAGGGGTTGCTATGTCAGAAGCTGCAGTGGCTTCACCCTCTGGATGAACACATTTCTTTGCTGGATGTTTTCTCAACTTGCAATTGGTGAAAACTTTATTTTTCAGGAGGTGACAAATTGATTTTTTTTTAGGGGGGGGGGCAATGGTTTTCTGAGAGTCTGACTCAATGAGTGTTGCATCACTAAGAGTGCATACTGTTATTATGCACAGTGCATAATGTGTGGGACAGGAGATCATGCGTTGGCTTTCCCTGGTCCTCTGAGAAAGTGACTGATGATGGTACATGTAACACCAGAGCAATGGGAGAATGATCAGAAAAAACATGCATAACAAAAGATTTCAGAGGTCTTTATGGATTTAGTTGCCAAAATGAAGAGCAGAACTTTCTGCTTCCCCCAGTGCCATGGGGATGCCCCAAATCCTAGGATATAACCCATGGAAATGCAAAGCCCCGAGGGCTTCGTACAACCCCCATAGAATCATAGAATCGAACAGAATAGCTTGGGTTGGAAGGGACCTCAATAATCACCCAGCTGCCATGGTCTGGTTGCCACCCACTAGCTCAGGCTGCCCAGGGTATAGGCAACCAGGCCATAGGCACCCACAACTTCTCTGGGCTGCTTGTACTGATGCAAATGTTCATGGGAGAGCCAATTCACAGCATCCCCAGATGGCTGAGGCTACCTTTAGGTACCAGCTGGCCCAGCAGGAGCGCTCAGAGGGGGTGCAGAGCACCACAGAACTTTTGGACAGGCTTTTGGAACTGCCCGAAGTGCAGCTCCCAGCCCTGCTCTGCTCCCTGAACTGGATCCATCTCCTCGGGGCTGGTTTTCCAGCTCCAATCCCACGCCAGAAGCAGCTGAGATGAGGAAATGTAGCACTTTCATTACAAAAAAAAAAGAAAAAAAAAAAGTAAAAGCTATTTAAACACAAAATAGTCTTTTATTTGTCACCAAAGGCTACACACCGTCACTTTTGTCTGTTCAGTTTTTGTTGGTGCTTTTTTTTTCCTTTTTTTTTTGTTTTTTTTTTCTAGAAGGTATCTACATCTGCACTCATTTACAGCCTGGTTGTATTTACACAGTCAAGAATACAGCATTAGAAATGCAAAGTGTCGAGAAAAAAAAATTCTCAAGAAATTAATTCCAGACTTCAGGAAAATTATTACACAGGGTAATGACAAGAGTCTCCAGCGCTGGGCTTGCAGATGCAGCATTGACACAAAGTCCTCCTCTCAGATGCAGCTGCATTAGAAGTCCTCGCACAAAATTAACCTTTTTTTAATAGGAAAGTGTGTTTCTTTGACTGGTTATTTCAGCAATATCCATGAATTGTCCAGAAGTTGTAATAGTTTTTGGAAAGTTCTGTTGTTTGCTTGAGCAGTTTTAAAAAAGGAAAAAAAATACACACATATATAGGTGTGTGTGTATATATATATATATGTTAGTTAATTTTCACTCATGGTTTTCATTGCTCCCTGACCAGAAGGCATGGGCCACTGGAGTGGGAGTTAAGAGTTGAGCCTTACAATGCTTTGCCAGGAACACCACGTTTTGCACTAATTAGAGGAAAGCAGCACAGAGACACAGAAGGATTCCCTTTGGTGGGACAGTTTTGGGGCACAGCATTGTGCGTGCTGCACGATGCTGGGAGCAACACAGGGCTCCTGTCCCCCAGAAGCTGTTGCAAATTCACTCTGCAGTCACAAGTAATTTTATCGAACTATAGAGATGAGAAAACAAAATCTGTTTTATTGTTGACAAAACTTGGAATCTTTCAGTATAACAGGGGAGTTCAAATAATCCCATATTTAGTGATGGCGACAAAAGGAGTGATTTTAAAAAAGAGGTGCTCAAAGGTGTCCACTGAAAGATGTGGATGCTGTAGGACAGAAGGTGCTGGATTCATCCCACCAACCCCAGTACATTCCCATTCCCAGCTCCAGCAGCACAGACATGCAGCCCTTCACCACCAGCAAGGGGAGATGCAGGAAAAAAGGTTTAACAGCAAAACGATCTTTTTAGCTCTATTACTAACATTATGGGTACTTATTTCTCCTCCCTGTTTAAAAAGTGGCAGAGTGAGCAGCCGAGACCCGTGTCCCTGGTTTCAATTACACCGAGAGCAGATTCAAACAGGCTGCTGTGCTGTAAATACGAGGGGGGCCCTCTCTGTAAATCGTAAAATTGAATTCTAAAATTTCATGTTAAGAGCCTTGTCTTTGCATAATGGATTGTGCTGCCATCTATCACGGTGACACTTACAAGTCACAGCTGAAAAAGTACTTTATTAGATTTCTTTTTTTTTTTTAAACCATGTTGATTTATTCTGGTTACACTCTGTATAATAGACAGAGTAGAATCTCACCCAGTTCTCTAAGCTCAATAGAGCAACTACAAGATATATGACAGAAATCCTTCACTGCTTCCAACCTGCAGCCAGACAGGTCCTGGGGATGGCTCTCAATCTGTGGTTTTAAACCCAAATCAAGCACTGGGCTTGTAATGACCTTCATCTCGTTAGCTCCTGCCTGGTATCATTTAGATTTGTTGTCCCATTTTCATGGGGGCTCTATCAATAGCTGTGATGACACAGATATGATGAGCTGCATGATTCCCTCTGGTCATTGCCGATTAATGATTTTTCCAAGCTCTAATCTTCAATTGCAAAGGACAAAAATAAAAATTAAAAAAAAAAAAAAATAAAAAGAGCTCAGAGGAAACAAACAATGTGTCATTTCTTGCAATGTCAAATTAGATTCGTTCTGTCCAGGTTCAGCATGCAGGATGTGTCACAGATGTAGAGCCATCATGGCACCAACTTATGTCCAAATCCAGTCAATCCCATCACTAGTAAATCTCCAAATGAAGCTCATTTTGGTACCAGCAGTGGCTATGGAGGGTTGGAGCCATTATCCTTCACCTACCGCTCATATTGGGACTGACCAGTGCAGGATGTTGGAATTGGTCTTCCAGCTTTGGTCCCAGCCCTTCACACAGCTCTTCAATATGAAGACATTCCCAGGAGTTTGAAGTAATTCAAGCCAATCCTTTGCATTTTGAAGTGGTTCCTCTTTTTGGAATCTCCAAGTCAAGCCATGAATGCAGATAAGGCCGAAACCACGTTCTGTGATTCTGTGTAGCAATGGTCATGCACTTGACTAGCTTTCAGAAGTGCATCAAGAGCCCTGGGATATCGGGCTCAGCTCAGTGGGATTGGTATCCAAAGCCTTCCAGAAGTGAAGCATCCACTGCCCATAAGCAAAACAAGAAGGGTTGGGCAGCCATGATGTGCTCCTGCAGAGGAGCAAACGGGGTTGCACAAGGGCTACATGGCCAGGAGTTGAATGGAAATGCTTAGTAACAGCATTCAACAGTCCCTTACTTTGGCTCAGGGTTTGGCTCAGCACTTGTTACGTTATAGCTTCCTCCTTTAAGTTCCATGGAAAAACAGTGCAGTCCTGTAGAAAAAGCACTTTTCATTAACAAAGGGGGAAATTTAGGGCTTTGAAACTGAAAATATTTGTTTCTAGTTTTACTGCATAAGTAGAGTGGAAATGTTGAAGGTTTCACAGTGGACAAGGTTTCAGAAACAGAATCACATAATCACCAAAAGGCTGTCAGAAACCTCTGGGTTCTCTGCCCAGCCCCTGCTCTAGCAGGGACACCTGGAACCCTGACCAGTAGATGTCTAGGTTTGTACCCATTACTGAAGAGCCAACCTTGTTTTTTTTTTCTTTTTCCAGTTAAAAACTTTGATATATCAAAGAACATCACCTATATACACATACAAATATATATATATGTATTTTTTTTTTCCTTTTTTTGACATGTTGTCAATAGTTCCATACAGGCTGCAGGTCTGCAGAGCTTGGGCATGCAGAGAAGAGCAGCCTGCGCTGCCTGCACCATGGTGAGTGGGACCAAAAATGGATGAGCTCCTCAAAGACATTACCTCCTGTAATAACCTGAAGAGTCTGTAAGGCTGTAGAGGTGCCATCTCAGGCTGATTGTTCCAGTAGGAAATTTTCACACTCAGACCTCTTTCCTTGATGGTGTGGTTTGTTCTTGCTTTGTTCCTGGTAGCATAGTAACACATGGATGGCGACGAAGGTAGAAGCACCACTTCTCTTTGGAGCCTCTTGGACAGGAGCATTGGGTAGGATATATACAGGACATTTATGCCTTTCCATTCATCTTCCCATATACCTCTTTTTGCTCCACGTGTGCTCTTTTAGCCACTCAAAGCCACCACAAAATCGAGGAGCTGTGGGAATGCTAGTGCTTCCCAGGGAGGGGAGCTGGTCAGCCCTGAGAAGGCAACACTGCCTCTTCAGAGTGGCAGCTGCTGTTTGGCTGATGTTGCCCCAATCCCTACCATAGCATCCTAACATCAACCAAGGCTTGTCAAGGACTCTACCCCAGCAACCCAAGCAGTGATGCCAGGGTTTCTTCATCAGTGACTGCCAAAGCCCTGAGTGATGCTGCTGCTCCCACCTGGCTCTACCAGGGCTGGATGGCCTTTCTAACCCAGCTGCCTTTGATTTACTCCTGCTAAAGCATAAAGGTTGCATGTGGCAAGGGGTGGGGGTGATTAGGACATTGGTTATGGCATCAACAATATCACTCTTGCTGCAGACAGGAGAGACTGCCAGATTCAGGGCTGTATGAGTGAGCAGCCCCAGGGAAGCTCAACCCTGGGCTTTGCATGCCAAAATACAAATGATGGTGAATAGGAGGAGGAATAGTCTGTTGGGGGAATTTCCATCCCATCACCTTCCTCCTGGCTAGTGCCCAGGAACAGAGAGGCAAGGCAGCTGGAGTTGTCAGCCAGCATCTACGGGGAAACCGGGACTGCACTGGGATTGCCCACATCTTGCTGCTCGAGCAGTGCATGCCCCACATGTATTATCTTGGGGAATGGAGCCTGCAGAGAAGTATCAGGCTGGGTTAAGGATCCACCTCAGAGCAGTGGTGGCTCTGAGGACATGAGTTGTAGGGTGCCAAGCAAAGCAACAGCCTTGGCCTGGGTTCACATGTCTCTACAAAGCCAGGTAAAAAAAAAAAAAACAACAAAGTAAATGAGGGAAAAAAAAGATCAGGATTGAGATGTTCTCAGAGTCAGGATACATACATGTCAGAGTGATGAAGATGCTTATTCAGGACCAGGGTTGGCCACCTCCAGCCATAGCCCCAGTGAGAGATGGGCAATATCTCTGCCTGCAGGAATGGCCCTTGGCTACCATTGGGATGCTGCAGGCAGGGAAGAGGATGCTCGGCTCATCTCCTTGTTGCCTTGAATTTCAAGGACTCTTGCAAATACCAGAGCACAGAGGTTATGTGAATACAAATTACATTAGCATGCCGAGTAACTCTGTCAGCAGTTTCTCATTGAAGCACTTGGTCCCCTCCGTAGTGGGCATTTCCATCCAAATTTCCCCCTCTTCACTGCTAACAGTCAACTAGGCTCTCCATTGAACTCAGTCTTGTGTAAGAAACAGTGAGAGGGTTGACTCCAGCATTCCCCTTCTTCTCTCACCACACACAAGCTGTTGCTACTTATTAAACGTTTTAAAATCCCTGCTGCCGAAGTCCTCTAGAGACATTTATCTGCCATAGTCATAAGTGACTTGCCAGCATGCTACTCAAAACTGCATTTCCCAGCCAATAAATACAAGCTCCAGAATCAGGAAAAGCAGGGTTTGGCTTGCTCTAATTTTCAGTGGTATGTCACTGGGATACTATAACTACTTTTAAATTCAAATCAGCTTCCTAAAAATTAACTGGTTTTATAAGATACAGCACAGTGGACTGTTAAACACGTAGCCTCATGTACTGAAACACTATACATTTAATGAAGTAATGCCATTAGCAAATGTACAACATGGGTGCATTAAATCCACCTATAGAACAGCTCTACGTATGAGAGAGGATTTATTTTAGCTTTTCTCAATAGAGCAGGAGTTCCTTTCTTGGCTTTTGCTAGGTTTTAACTAAAACCAGGATTTGCACACACACACAAAAACAAACAAGAAGTATCTACTCTCATAAAAAAAAAAGACTGATTTTTTTTCTTTTTTTATTCCAGTTCAGGAAGGAAGAGAATCATCTTGCAAGTTAATATAATCAGCTCCTTCGCCTCTATAATCTACTTCTGCTCAGCAGGAGCCCCCAAAAAACACTTTTAAGTCCCAAGTGAAACGTGAAAACTACTTGTAACGTCTCTTTTGAGGCACATGATTCAGACGGTCGCTTTCAGAGTTCAGGAATCAGTGTCATCTTCCTTTTCCTTTCTTCTCAGAAAGAGCTCTCCGGCACGCCGTGGGCTCCCTATGTTTTGGGTGGAAGGCTATCTGTCCCTGCCCCAGATCAGAAAGGGTTAGGATGACACAAGTTAGCACAGACACCCATTTCTCACTTCACACCTAAGGACGTACGTTGACGACTCCCCACTTCAAATTCCTCACAAAGGGGAAAAATAAAAAGGACAAGAGACAGTAAATTTCACTGTGATCACACTACGGCAAAATATTCCTTCTGTTCATTGCAAAAAACGTGTGAAGGCCAAATTAAAGGGGAAAAAAAGTTATGTTGCATGAGTTACAGTGCAACTGTATTATTCCTTCTCTTTCTAATTTTCCTCCCCCCCACCTTGTTCAGTTTAGAAAAAGGATTGAGTACAACACAGTCAGGTAAGTGGCCACAAAAGAGTAGCTGTCTTTGGCAAGAAGTCACCGTATCGACCCTCTCTGTCACCTTCTGCCCATTTCACTCTGTCTCATGAAGTGGATGTTGTTGGCGCTGTCTGAGAGTTCTGGGTACTGCTCCACTGAGATCACAAAATAGCCGTCGTAGCCCTGTACCCGGCCTGTGTTTAGCACTTGTTGCTTCTCCCCTTCTGTCCACGAGCGAATCCCCTCCTCCCCATCCCTCAATCTCTGTTGTTCCCGGGCCCAAGCTTGGGCCACGGCGCGCTGCCGGGCCAGCTCCAGGACACGGGCTTTCTCCTCGTCCAAAGTGGTCCCATAGCGAGTGTTGAGACACAGCGCGCCGTGCTGCAGCTGGATGTCCGTGTAACGTCTAGTCCTTCCACCCAGCACTGTGTTGATCTGGGACACCGTGACGTTGACACCGTTCTCCAGGGTCCTCCGCCCGCCGCTGAGGCCTAGGATGGACAAGTCGCCCTCTGACGGGCCCTGCTTGATGAAGTAGTGCGTGTCCACCCCGTCGATGGTGAAGTGCAAGTTCTCTAGGTAATGGGCATTGTTCAAGATGGCGGCGATCCTCCGCCCGTCCTCGTTGGCAACACTGATGATGTCGGTGGCCACGCGCCCGTCCTTCATGGCAAACTTGACGCCTTTGCCGAAGATAGAGCCTCCGGAGGCGAAGTTCTTGTTCTTCTTGATCTGCTGGCACCCGGCGATGCTGGAGCTGTAGATCCGTTCGAAGCGCTCAAGGGTGACGAAGGCCTTCAGCTGCTTCTGCACTTCACACTGGACCCCTAAAATTGACTGAGAACGGAAAGAAGAGAAAGATGAATTAGGAGGAGATGCCAAAGGACTTGAAGGCACTGCTTAACATGATGGAGACCAGCAGAATCATAGAATCATTTGAATTGGAAAGGACCCTTCAAGGCCACCTAATCCAACTCCCCTGCAATGAGCAGGGACACCCACAGCTCCACCAGTTGCTCAGAGCCCGTCCAGCCTGACTTTGAAAGTCTCCAACAATATTTAGTGAAGAGCTCCACGTTTGTTTTTTTTTTTTCCCACCTCGCCTTTTTTTAGATCTTCAATTCTTTGCAGTGGAAAAGAGCTGTTGTCAGGTTATTCCCCCTGATACTCAGTGTTTCAATAAATAGAATTGTATTTACACTTACAGACTGAAGGAGGTAAAGGGAAAAATGAGTTTTTGCCTTAATGCTGTGAGGGTCTAGTTTGGACTCCGACAGCTGAGCTATTACTTTGTGCTTCAGTGTTCTCCATCTGTAAATAAGAAACTGTTCCTAGAGAATCTGGGGACCATTATGCTTTATAAAATGCTTTGAGGTTTCTGTGTCAAAGTATCAAAGTATTTGTAACAGCTCCCTCTATCTTAATTTCTCCTTGAGCCACATTTCAGTGCCCTGCGTTGCAGGTATGACACTCAAAGTTGCCACAATCCCTCTGTATCCCATTCTATCTTGGCCAAAGCAGGTTGTTCAAAACTCAAGGAGGACCCTAAATCCAACTATTTCCCACAAACCCTGTACAATGTTCCACACCTTTGTTTGAGATTTGGCTTATACAGAAGAAACACTGCAGGATACGACAGTCTGGATCATTTGTAGTCAGGTATAATACAAAGTCACTTTTGCTGTTAGCGTATAATGGAGCAAGCACAGAGCGAGTCAGCAGCTCATCATTACTGCAAAATGTCTCTGGAAATGCTCTCATCAATTCATGGCAGCGCAGTCTTCTTACAGACCCCTGCTCATGAACAATTATTTGCTCAAATTTCACAAAAGCAAGAGGATGCTACAACAAAACTCTCCTGGCACTGCCAATGGCTCAGCTCAATAATGTAATGACATCCAGGATTAAAAATAGGCTACAAAGAAAAGTTTGCTGCACTCCAATTATTTTGAGGAAATTTAACATCCATGAAGGGTATTGCCTTAAACAGTCCACAAGCTAAAGGCTCACATCCTTACCTGGCTGACAGAAGACAATTCAGACAATACAGGCATTGCAGCATGGACGATCTTTGCTATGATTTATAAAATGGTGGGGGAAGGGAAATGAACCCTCACTTCCATGGTGGCCATTTCTAGGGAAAGGTTTCAAAGCACAGGGGAAATAAAATTAAGGAATTTAGCATAACTCTCCTGGTGGTTGTGAGCAGTTTGCTCTATGGAGGAGAAAATCATAAGGGAACATAGATATACAAGTTCAAGGATGTATTTTGGGTTTATTCAAGTTAAAACATATAAAACCTAAGAGGGACTTCTATTCACAGTGCCAGGAAAGAAGGAGAAATCCCCTCCACTCCCCCTTTCCATTGCTAGCACAATAGCTTGAGAAGCAATAGGAGCTCTTTCTGGTTCTCTCTGTGCTGCCTGTGGGGGATCTCATGCAGCCTACAGAGTGACATAATTAACAGATGGATGGGGAGCCAAGTTGAGCTCCCCCACCAGATGAACGAGAGCTCTAATTATGCAAAAGATGGACATAATTAATGTAGATGTCACCAATGATGGACATGGGACAATGAGCTTTCTAGGCTCCATGAAGCACACTTATAAATAAGCATATATTGCACACCCTTGGTTAGGTACTTCATTTTCAGAGAGGCTTAAATGGGGATGTATTCTTCTCACATGCTTTTCATAAGGTTTGACTCTAGATGGTCCTTGCCCACTGCCCAAGCGTGCCGTATTGCTCCTCCAACTTGCTCAGTAACTTTTACAAACAATGGGAAAAAGCATTTCTCATTGCCCACTTTGAATCACCATTTAGTGCAGGATCCTTCATTCAAGAATGTTAATAAGGTCTTCTGCACTGTATTTCTACATCTTGGGGTAATTTATGTGCCACCATCTCTCTATACACATCCCTATGTTTACTGAAAGTGAAAAGGGATCCCTAGAATAAATTGCAGCATCTACTCAGTATTACCCTGGGGAAACTTTGAAAAACTGGGCAGTGCCAGCCATGGTTTGGACAAGAATGTTATAGTTCATAATGATATATTCATAAATGACAGATGCTTGGGCAGCGAGGTCTTGCACTGGCTCTCCTATCATTCACCCTGGTTAATTTTTATCCTGGTTTATGTCATGCTGGTATGATTTCAGACCCCTCCAGCTGCTCTCTCCAAGACATGTCTCCTAACTCTCCAGGTCACTGGCACCTAGCCTCAGGGCCAGGGGCTGATCCTAGACTGCTCCTCCTTGGCAGCAGAGACACTCAAAGATGTTACTCTAAAATGTTTGGGATTCTAGTGATGACAAGAACTGTACAGCAAAGTGTAACAGATGATGTCCTAGGGTTTGCCATTAATTCAGGAAGGATTGTAGCCTGGTTGACACATGCTGTGATACAGAAGGTACCACAGCCAGCAGCTGTAACATGAACTACCTTCATCAACCTCCACAGCCCACTGCATGGGACTCTCTGGTCTGAGATCTAATTTTTCACTTTTCAATTTTATGTTCAAATATTCTATAGATTTGAATTTAGATCAGCAATGGTCCATTGCAGAAGGAAAGCCAGATTCTGAGAGCCTTTTTCATTTTTTCCCCCTCAACTTATTGACACATTAATAGAACACAGGGCCTTTCCTTTGTCTAATAATAAGATGCCTTTTATTATATGAAATCACACAATTTCCACAGCTCCACTGTTCATCTGGATATCATTTAGAAAGAAAATAAGCAGCACTCACCCTTCTCTTGGCAGGACGTGGAGGTTTAATGGATTACACGTGAGCTAACAGCAATGCACTGTCACTTTCTGCCTAAGGATCCTTAGACAGGACGTAAGGCCAACTGTTTTGTTGGTCTTCTCTGCATCCATCCAGGACACATCTCCTCTGTACAGGAAAAGCATTTTTCCTGTTGCATGTGCAATGGCAGGACGGTTACTGACACTACTGGTGGCTAAGAGATGGAAGGACTGACCAAAGCCACGGAAATCCAGCAGTGCCCCCACTTGGAGGCACTGCAGGTGGCAAGTTTGTAAGGTTGTCTTGATCACTTTTGCTGGCAAACAAACTGGGCACAGAATCATAGAATGGCTTGGGTTGAAAGGGATCTTAAAGATCACTTATTGCCACCTGCCCTATGGCTGCAGTGGATGTATGGAACTAGCACACATGGTGATACCAACATCCACAGGCCTTAGTCTTGATTTCAGTTCCAGACTCAAGCAGCTGATCATTGGAACAGTCCTTTGAGTTCCACTGCAGAGTCACCCAAATGGTGGTATCGCATTTTACACACTGCAGGGAGCCCCGCTGGCCCATCACTTGTTGTTTTAAAGTAGTGCAGGTCACCATTCTAGTAGTCATGAGGAAGGCCAGGAGGCTCTGTGACACCCCAAATGGCATCAACAACTGACAATGCCAATCTCTGTTGTTTATAAAGGAAGTCTGGACACCAAGTTCACAAGCAGAGACCTAAATTTTGGTGTGGCAAAATCACGTCCAAATGGCTTTCCATTGGATACTGGTTACTGGCCTTCTAGTATATGCCCTTTTACATCATGATGTAGTCACTCCCTTAGGGAAGTAGGGGAACAGAGGAAGCAGGAGAACACTCACAACATTGTAATGCTGAACATCATCACTTAATACTCTAATAATAAAACACATCTCCGCTGTGTTGAAAATGAGCACGGGATGACTTTGAAATGACTTTTTAAGTGCATTTCTTTGATAAAGGAATGTATTTGGCAACTTTTTAAAAAGAAAAGCAAACTCATTCAATAGAAGAAAAAAATACTCTGTTCAGGCAAGCCATGGCATAGCTAGCTGGTATGCTGTGCTGCTAATGTAAAGGGGGTGGAGGCAAACAGATTACATGCAGTTCAAAGAGGCAGTGTATCCCTGACTTTGAAATTACCATTTCTGTTTCATCTTAGAACTCATTTAAATGAACTGGCAGGGAATGGAAACAGAAAATTTCCATCCAAGGCTGCAGTGGTATATAGTATTTTCTAAAGAAATGCCACTGCTTTTAGCTACTATAAAGGAAGGTGTCTGTAAAATTGGCATTAAGGAAGAAAGAGTGGAATTCATAGTTACTGTATTTCAATATTTGTTCTTAGATGTGAGTGACAAATAGGCTGGGTTTGTTTTTCCTCGCAGCCTCTTTTAATCAGATGTCCTTAGGTGACATTTCACTTTATCTAGTAACAACCCGTTGGAGAGAAGAGAATGACCTTCATCATTTCTTTGCTGCTGCACAGAGCTCAGGAGAACGGCACATTACAGAGCTCTCTGAATAGCCTCTTGCATTTTCCCTGCACCTCTTGAGGATTCGAAATACCACAGCAAGATCCTATCATCTGTTGTTTTTAAATACCGCCTTCCAGTGCGAGACTGAAAGCTTTAATTTCCCATCAAGGATCCAAGATGTGCAATACATGAATACGTTTCCAAGTTTCTCTGCATCCCCTGCCATTACACACAGAAAGGTGTTTCTCTTACTGCCATATGGATTACAATGCAGAAAAACAGCTCTTCTGAAATAACTGGCCCAAGCTACGATTCTTTTCACTGTCTTTGAGACTTCAACTCTCTTCTCCACATTAGATTGAGTGAAAATTGGCTAAAATGTTGGCAAAATGTAACAAGTGGCTGACGGATAGACATGGAGATGGCCCAAGCCCAGGACAAAGCACAACCCCATGAATGATGAGCACTGGCAGAGCCAATTCCTGAAAAGGGGGAAAATGTTCGTGGGAGAGGCTGTACAGAAAGCCCAGCAAAATGCAGAATGCCTCCAAAATGCTGCTCCATAAGGGATGTGGGAATCTGGTCCTGCAAAGAACAGAACTCTTCCTGGAGGCACAGTGCTCTCGGGGTGGAGAGAAGCACAGATAATATGAGATTTTCAAGAACCATGGAGATGTGTCACTGAGGGCCATGGCAGCCATGGTGGGGATGGGCTGATGGTTGGAAACGTGATCTTAGAGCTCTTCTCCAACCTTAGTGATTCTGTGATTCTATGATGTAGCTAACAAGATATGCACTGTTCACCAACATCCCATGTTGCAAACAGAGTTGTTTTGGCTTCAGCAATTACCTGACAGTTCAACAAGACAAAAGGTAAGGGGGTGAAAAAGAAAAAAAAAAAAACACAAGAAATTGGATTCAGGTGCAGCAGCTCCACAATATGCCAGGGGTCACCCAGCATCCCCTGTGGCCAATAACACCGAATTTGTTCAACAAACAATTTAGTTACAGCCTCGTGGTTGCAGGGAGGGTGGGGGAAAAGTGCTGCACCACAGTGTATTGGATTTTAAATGTCACTGCAGAGCTGCAGGGGTTAGCACGAGGTTTATGACATGCTAAGCTGGTGGAGGCTCAAAGCCAAAATTATCTCTCCCATCTTGCAGCCCTGCAAGGCAAGCACCAAAAATGTTTGGAAGGAGATGCTAAGCCCCTCTGGTTATGCACGCTGAAGAGATACGGTGCAGCCATTTGCAAGGAGCTGGCAGCTTTGCTGTTATGCTCCGGCTATTCAATCCTCTCTGATAAAAGAACCCACTCAATCTGCCAGCTGAGGCTTTGATCAGTGGAGCCAGCGGAGTAACGCACATTTTCTTTGGTCTATCACAAGGGGGGATGTGACCCAGAGAAACTAGGGATCGGAAGAAGCAGAGATGAGAGAGCTGTGGTACGTCATGCAGAGAATATCCCTGGATTTCAAACAGAATGGGCATTGTCCAGTGCCTTGTCCAGGCTACTTTTAAATGATAAAAGATCTACAGCTTCTTCCAAATGCTCTGGAAAGGCATTCTGCAGTGAGATCAATCTCATTAAATGAAAACATTTCCTAAGCTTCCATTTAACTTTGTTTAATTTTGTCATTTGCCACCTAAGACTTTCAAAAGTTTGAATTTAATTCCACACTCTTCGTAGAATCATAA
Source organism: Lagopus muta (assembly GCF_023343835.1). Lineage (NCBI taxonomy): Eukaryota > Metazoa > Chordata > Aves > Galliformes > Phasianidae > Lagopus > Lagopus muta. The sequence goes on along the minus strand of NC_064433.1, from coordinate 190,693,469 downwards.
AGGTTGGAAAAGCCCACTAAGAACCCCAAGTCCAACCCCAGCACATCCCCACCATGCACACAGACCATGTCCCTCAGTGCCACATCCCCTTCCTTTCTGTCACACCTCCAGGGATGGTGACTCCACCAGCTCCCTGGGCAGCCTGTGCCAGTGATGCAGAGAGGACCACTATGAAGGAGCACGGATTGTTTCTGGGGTGTGTGTGTGAGGGCTGGGAGCAAACAGGACTGAAACATCAGTGTTGGATGCATGGGTATGTTTAGGAGAAAATGGATCATAAGTTCAAGTATTATATGTGAATGAGTTCATTTTATACAAATGTATGTCTACAATATGCTGGGTGTGACAGAAAGGAAGGGAATTCTGCTCTACAGCATTTTAGAGCCACTTGCTATCACAGCATGATCCTGCAGCTGTAGTCTAAAATACAAATGCTCATGTTTTGTTGCTGTCATAACACGGGAGAAGAATATGGAACAACCTGCAACAGTTAAATTCCACTTTCAGTACTGTGAATGTAAAGTGACTCATCTGGAAGCACAACAGCTGCAGAAAGCCCCTATCCACCAAGCAGGTCCCTACACACTGCTCACTGCAGCTTCTTGGCTTACAGACCCAAAGGGGACAGGGAGACTTCTCTCTTTATTGCTCATTCAGGCAGATTCACCTAAAATGGGTGGCTGGAAGGGAGGGCTCCTTGGTTTTATTTATAGCTTCTGTATGAACAAGTGTTAGACTTCATCTCCAGCTGCCCATTAAATTACCTGGTTATTCAGTAAGCTTAACAGTAATACTGAAATGATATAATAATAACAATATTATTTCTATTAATCTCTGTATGTGTTATTAGGCACTGTACATAATAATTTACAGGCAATCTTTTGTGCAGCTTTTGATGGAGTGCTCCCTGTTTGCCTTCTCCTGCACAGCTTTGCCTGGGGAGATACTGTCACAGCAATGAGGGGGAGAAATCCTGAAGCTCTTTCTCATTTCAGAAATCATCTCTGTTAGCACTTCACTGTTTAATCTAAAGAAGAGAGGAACAAAAGAGGAGTCTGAGCTCCAAAACACAGCTGAGCCCCTGTGGCGTCAAGGTTTTCAAGCATCAACTCAGCCAGGGTATCAAAAGGCATAGATCCTTCTGTCCCCTTCTATTATAAAGTGATACATCTTAATTTCCAGGAGTTGGACTCGATGATCCTCATGGGTCCCTTCCAATCCAGGATATTCTATGATTCTGTGATTAATTTAAATCTCTCTTACTGATCCACGAGGGTGGATGGTGACAGGACAAGGGCGAGTGGACTCAAACTGAGACAGGAGAGGTTTAGGTTGGATATTGGGAGGAAGTTTTTCACCCAGAGAGTGGTGAGGCAGTGGAACAGGTTGCCCAAGGAGGCTGTGGATGCCCCATCCCTGGAGGCATTCAAGGCCAGGCTGGAATGTGGCTCTGGGCAGCCTGGTCTGGTGGCTGGTGACCCAGCATATAGTAGGGGGTTGGAACTGGATGATCATTGTGGTCCTTTTCAACCCAGGCCACTCTGTGATTCTATGATTCTGTGATTCTATGACTGAAGCTGGTTTATTTTAGTCTGTCTTTCCTGCAACTCGCTCAGTACCAAGGCTGGGTTGACACGTGACCATTCAATTAATTCACAGTATCTCATTTGTACCTCTGAGTGATACCTCGGGGCTGGGGAAACGTGACACTGTATTTCACTTACTGATTTAATAGTATCTGTAAAGGACCTCAAGGATCTGCTGCAGACAGTGAGATTTCAGTGAACTCTTAGGTAAAGAGCCCGGGAAGGCAGCTGGGATAATTTCCACTTGTTACCATTATCATTTTATTAGCAGAGATGTTAAAAAGCATATTCTGATCTCCCCAAATTGATGCCTCGCAGCTCTCATGATGTTCGAATACACAGCAACAGCAAGCTGGAATCTGTATCCTAAAGGGAACTCAGACTGCAGAGATAAAATACCCCCGGAATAAAATCAAGTGAGGAGAGGAGAGAGCATCCTGAGAGGGAAATGATTTTTTTCAAGGTGATACAACAGGTAAGCAGTAGGTCTGGGAGTAACCAGGGCTCTCAGACCCTGACCCAGTGTGCTAGCCTTTAACAGTGCCACCTCCATCTTTCAGCTGAATAACTCCCAATGGAAAGAGAAGGAGAAATGATTGGGCTGTAAAAGCTTTTTCTTGCCAATTTTGTCATTGAATTTTGTGCCAGCATCTGCCAAAATGGCTTGTGATTCAGGACTGTTTTTAAAAGCATGGCCCACTGGTTTGGGATTAAATCCAGATAGGTAAAATGAAAGTTAACTATTAGCTAAAACTTCTTTCTGGGAAGACCCACTCCAGTGCAGAAAAATTTGCTAGGGAATTACTGGGACTTGTTCTTTTAAGATATTTTGAACCAGACTGAAAACTGCTACTATTGCTACTACTAAAAACTGTAGAAAATGATTCTGTGAAAAGATTTGCTTTTATTTGTCTGCAATAATTCATGGTGCAAAAGCCCTGACCTTTGTTAGCACTATGTGATAGGATAAAAAAAACAGAAATGCATTATTTCATTGAGTGATTACCAGACTGTATCGCAGGAAAAAGACACAGTGGCACTAAAGAACTTATAATCATCAAATCACAGAATGGTTTGAGTTGGAAGGGACACTTAAAGGTCATCCAGTACAACTTGCCTGCAATGAACACGATTATTCAGTGAGATTTCATTACTGTAATGGAGAGAGACAAGCTGCCTTGGATCAACTCACTCTTAATATGGGAGAACAGGCTGATAGAGGTTTTTTTTTTTTTACAGTGATTGCAACTGTGTACTTTGCTGATAAGGGTGTGAAATACAATATGTAGTTGTATGAATCACCTTGCTGTTGTCCCATTCTTGGGTTTTCATCTGCGTGTGGATCAGCTCATATGATGGCTCCATGGCATCCATGTCTGGCTTGGGGTATCCAGGGATGACGTTGTGTAGCTGGAACCCGAAGGTGAGTAGCCAACTGTTGACATCTGGTAAGGAAGAGAAGCACAAATTAGATTATCTGATCGCTCAAGAAGGGTTGCTCAGGAGATGGATACAAATGAGGACCCTGGCACATGGCACTGCAGCAGTCAAGCCAAAACGATGGGTGTCTATTTTATGTAACAGCTGTATGCTGTTGTCCTACACAAAAGAGGGATCACTGGCACTGAAGGGGACCTGATGGAAAACCAAGTGATATGGGACACTGAGAATTAGAACAATAGAAACACAGAGCCATTAAGATTGGAAAAGCCCTCTAAGGTCATTTAGTCCAGCTGTCACTCCATTCCCACCAGGCCCACATGGTTCTTAACATCTCTGGGGACGCTGACTCCCCCATCTCCCTGAGTAGCCCATTCCAATGCATCACCACTCCTTCTGAGAATGCTTCCTAATATCCAACCTGAATATACTCCATTAGGCATGGAGTGTATTTACTTGACAGGAGACTAGAAAATCTGTCCTGATTTTCAGTTGCACAGCTATTAGGAATAGCAGCTTGATGTTGACCTGCTGGAGGAAATAATGATGAGGTTGGCCAACTCCTTGATAAGCACTGCTTCCCCCTTAACTTCAGAGCATTTAATGATCTCAACTTGTTTGCCTTCACTGGACTTCAGAGAAGGACACACCTGCTACAATCCCCAAGCAAGTTGGTGTGCTTTTGGCACGCAAATAGCAATTGCAAGAAGCAGAGAGGTATGGAGGTAAAGTTTAATATCAGCTCCCAGGGGTCTTACATGTTTTGTGTGTTACTGGGATGATGCTAGTGATTGCTCTGTTCCAAGCTGGAGTGCAAGGGGCTTGTTTTTCATTTTGCTAAGCTGAATAAACATTGCTGAAAAGAGTCTGTAAAAGGGATCAAATTAAAGAATCAAATATGCATCTTTGAATATTTTTTCTTTGTCCCCCCTGAGCCTAAATGAATGTTTTGAAGAGCTGGTCGGAAAAGAAATTATGGATGCAAATGGCAAATAAGGCACTTCCAGATGACTGGAGAACCAGGAGCCAAGCAATCACACTATCTGTTGCTTGTTTTCTTACAGGCCAAAATGTTTGGGGTTGGGCAGATGTCCAAAAAGCCCTTGCAACAATCCATGTGGAAAGAGGAGGATCTCTGTAATAAAAACACTTCTGTTCACTCTCTGTACAGATTGTTTTTGGAGTGTTTTTGAAACAGAGGGGTTGGGGGGAGGGAAAGAAATTAAAGCCTTGTTTGATTATTTTTTCGCTTAGCACTAAGCCAGCCTGCTTCCAACCCCTTCTCATGTGAAACGAAGACCTTTGATGTCCATATTGCAGACCAGGTGGTCAGGAGAACAAAGTAAAACTGTGAAGGTCGGTATTGGTGCAGGAATCATTTTCCGAGCACTTCACAAATGTTAAAAAGGACACAGAACAGGGATGCTGAGCAGCAGAAGAATACGCAGCATGTCTGAAAGGGCTCAAGACAGGGTATTTTTGATACTCCTCAGAAAACTGACTTTCAAAACATTTGCAAACAGGAGCATGTTCTTTTTGGGAAGAGGTGTTGGAATGCCCAGAACAAAAATAAAAACCAAAACAAAAAAAAAAACACCATAGCAGGAAGGTGTGGAGCTGAGAAAACAGAGGGGAAAATATTAATTTGCCAAGAAGCAGTGACAACTTTTTTGACAGAAAAGTACATTTCACATCACATAGTATTTTTCAGCTACAGTAACCCTGCCAACACATTTCACAGTAAATTCATTTGAGGGCAAAGAAAAAGAGTGCTTAATGCAGACACAAGTAATGGAAATGTCAGTTCAATCCATCAGGATTGCTGAAACAGGCAGTAAAGCTCTGTGCCATGAAGTGTACAATCACTAAAATACTCATGTTTAACAATGGGCCTCTCAAAACGTAAATAACTGCTTCTCCTGCTCTCCCCTCCACTCGCCTCCCATCTGTACCCACGGGCTCAGAAACCTCACATTTGGAGAGCAAAGCATGTAGTGTTTGGCTGTGCCTTGGGAGCTGAGCTTCCCTATGGACAGTGGCACAGAGAGCAGCTTCCCGTGCCCCAGTCAGGTGTGGCCGTGATGCCCAGGACACAGCCATCGCTGCTCCTGTCCATTGGGAGCCTGAGAGCTTCAGCAGAAAGAATCACTCCTGTTGGAAAGATCAGTGAGATCATCCAAGCCAAGACAAATGGCAGACAGCAGCCAAGCAACACGGCGCTCATCCCAAGTCTTGACCCGTTTGTTCCACGCTGACGAGGGAGGAGAAACTTAAAACATGTATTTGGGCTCTGAATTCCTTAAAGACTGAAAAAAGAGAACTTTTAAGATGATAGAAAAAATTATTTTGTTTTTTTTTGAAGTATTAATGACTTGGATTTGAGCGTCTTGCTGTTATCATCAGAGCTGGGTGGGAAACTGCCTGTTCCGAGAGAGCATTTGAAATGTTGTCCTGTCTGAACGACAGCAGAAAAATAAAATATGCCATGCAGTGACTGTTCAAATACTAGAGTAGTTCAAGACAAGAATTTCATATTGAGACATTTCATTTGGATTTTGACTCCTTTTTCTATCCTAGTTTCCTACACCAAGTAGGTTTGGAAAGGCTGAAAACCCAAACAGAATTTTCTTTCAGATTATTTTGGAATTTGTCATTTAGGCAATTTCAAGAGCTGTGAGAAACATTTCTGCTGAGAAATCTCTCAAGCTCAACTCTCTCTCATCAACAAATTCCATTTTGACAAGCGAGCTTTTTCTTGATAGGAAAAATATATCAAAGTTTAATTATGCCACATATAATTATCAGTGAGGCCGACACAACAGCATTTTAGTTTGCATCTTTTGGCATATTTTGCTTTCTTCGTGGCGTTATCTTCCTAGCTCTGGAGAAAACAGCATTTTGTTTAAAAAAATATCAGTCTATTCCTAATGATTACTGCAGAAGAACCTGAAAGCATGGATGCTGATGGCCAGAAAAACACACTGAATAAAACACAGGCTTTTTATTTTGTAATATTTTTTTCTTTTTTTGCTATTAAGCCAATATCATAACTTAGGGAAATACAAATATTCTTGTTGCATATGGAGAAGTTGTGATAGACACAGCAGGATCATCTAACCATAACTCTGTCTCCTTAAGAGCTATGCACATTTGATTTGTGACTGTCACCTTGTTTTCCGATGGGGAACATATGGAAAAAGAAGCCCCAGCAAAATAGTTTCCTTAAACATTACCGCAGTGTCGCAGAAAGTATGAGTATAGGATGGACATTTAACCTACAGAATGATTTTCTGTATAAAAAACATGCCTAGAGTTCATATTCGTGCCATTTTATGAAGTCCCTGAGGAAGCAGCTCAGAGGTTATGTCAAGCTGTTGGGTTGGCATGCCCTAAGATCTGGCCTTAAAGTCTAAACCACCCGTTTTTTATTGACTTTTAACAGAAAATGTTAATTCCACGGGGCAGATTAGCTTTGAACTACATGGTTACTGCTGTGTGCTCTGAAATGGAGGACTATAAGAAAAGGTTTAAGTCGCCACTGCCATTCTGCTAAAACAAATCTGCATGCCATTTGTTTAGTTGTAAATAAATCTCTAGGCAAAACTGTGTAAACAGAGCCGCCCCTCTACAAAGAGTGAGGTTATCAGGATATTAATTGGAAGCTAAACTTGGGATATCTGAGGGAACAAACAACTGAAAGCAATGTAAAGATACTAAACACCAAGAAAGAGAAAAGGAAACAGATTTGGGAATTACAATCTCTGTTTACGCTAATGAATTAAACATGCCCTCAACCACTCTCTGACGCAGGGGTCAACTGGCAAAGAAAAGCTTGTGTCCATTATGCTGAACACTGGAAAACCTCATGGTGACAGGGATGCAAGAGAGAATCCTATTCACCAATGGTAAGCTGGAGAACAGTTTGTGATTACCTTAATTAATTCAAATGTCTTACCTGTCATGTAGCATTTGATATCCTGAGAGTTGCTAATGGGATTATTGTTTTTAAACATGTACAGGTTGAAAGGCATGATGTTATTGCTACTCAGGTGCTTCCACATGTCGTGGTCTGGACTTGTCCACCGACCTGCCAGCACATCATAGTCTCTCCGTCCCATGTGGATGAGCTTTGTGAGGGGATCATACAGTCCTCCATGGTAGCCTATGATGATCTGGAAGTTGGGATTGGTGTCCATATAGATCTCCCCATATGCTGTGTATAGTATCTGCTTAATCATTAAGCCAGTCCCGCTGAAGACAGCCAGAGGAGTGCCAATGTTATCACAGGCTATGTAAAATTCATCGCCACTGCTGAGCTCCATTGCAAACAGGTGGCCTTGGAGATCATAGTACAAGGAGGTGATCTCTGAGCTCGAGTGGTTGTACAGATGGGTGACCTTGGTTGGGTTGGTCAGGTCTGCATAGAAGAACTGCAAATGATGGCCATGGCTGGTTTTGCTAGAGACTCTCCTTCCCAGGCCGTCGTAGCGGTACTTCACACTCCAGCCACTGGCTTTGTTGTAGGCTTTGATGAGCAGACCAGCTGAGTTGTACTCAAAAACGTCATTGCCTCTTTGCTTCAGGAAGCCATCTTCATCCATTTTGTACTGCACATCCCCCAGTCTAGTAATCCTATCCCTGAGGTCGTATCTGAGTGGAGTAAGGCGGGCACTATTCCCTGGACTCAGCAAATGGAGGTTTCCATTTAGGTCATAGCTGTAGCGCCACAGTGGTTTGTCATTGATAGATACCGTCTGCAACTGGCCATCAGCATCATACTCGTATGAGTACCTAGTTGTGTTTGCATAAGGTCCAACCTTTAGCTCTTTCTTAACAACTCTCCCCATGTTGTCATACTGCACGGTCATCCAGTACATGAGTGACCGGAATATTTCGTACTGGACCTCCTTCATCCTGCCATAGGCATCAAAATGTTTAGTGTGAGTCATGACAGCAGTGGTGATAATCTGATTGATGTCGTAGTAAATCACTCCAAATTTACCAAATTGCTCAGTTTTGCCTGACACATCATCGTACCTGTAGAGATCGATGGGTAAAGGTGTCTCATTGATGACTGCTTGCATGCTGGTCACCCGAAAACTGTTGTCATAATTATAGTCAAAACGTGCATTCACCATGCCTTCCTCAGTGAAGCGGAAAATCTGTCGATCAATGAGGGGTCCTATCTGCCTGTATCTGATGGTACATGTGAACCCTTCGTTCTGCAAGTTTATTGTCTTCAGCATGCCAGCAGTTTCATCGTAGGTGAAACTGATCTTTGTGGTGTCGTAGAGCATTTCAGCTAGCTTGGACAACTTTCCGTACTTGTAGATGACACGTCTCCCCGTGCCCAAGTACAGTGTGTGGAGGAGCTGCTCATCCTCTGTGAAATCCTGAATAACGGAGGCGTTGCCTTCTGGGGGTCGGTAGATGTTCCTGTAGTAACCAATGGAACGGATGGTTTCTAAAGTCTGGCGGGCAACGTTGGGCATGGTCACTGATGACAACCGGTCATTCTTATCAAACTCAAAGATGTACTGTCTCTGGCTGTGAAGGAGCAGCACCATGGACTAGGTGGGAAGGAGAAAGGAATATATTATAAGACTGGTTTTCAGGCAAAATCTATCTGAATTCCAAAGAAATCTGCAAATTTCTCCAATTCAGAGAATAGGGCGAGTGAGATAAATCCATGCACCTACAGGACGAAACAGTGTGTGACAGTAAGCAGCTGCATGGCCCACCAAGCAGGGTGGACTGGAGGCAGAAGCAGCTATCGCAGTGAGGAAGGTCTAAGTTTGAAATACTGATCTGTTCAGATCAATACCATGTAGCTGTCTCTCGGCTCAATTTCTCCACGTCATTAGCTTTTACAAACTAACTAAAAAAACTGGTAGAGAGACTCAAGCAATGCTTGGAGAAGTACCATCCTGACATGTTCCAAAGGCCAAATAACTCATTGTGTCTGCATATCTGTGGCAGGGAAGTTGGAACCTTATGATCCTTGGGGTTCCATCCAACCCAAGCCACTCAATGATTCTATGGTTCTATGGTTTCCTATTACTCTCTTACCAAACTTCTGCTCCTGTGCTTATTTCTTAGAGGCTTTTTTTTTTCCCCCACATAACAATCTACATGGATTGCATAATCAAGGTGCAAATCAGCACCTCCTGCTTTTTAAAAGCTACGTTACTATAGTTTCCTAAACTGATGTAGAGATAAGCTCTATATAAAACTAATGGATAAAAATATCAGCCCCAGCTATGCAGTAAGTGGATCTATGGGACACAGAGTAGTGTAACAATGGATAATAATACCAAAAGAAATTAAGTCCCATGCCAATCTGCAAGTGCAGTCTACAGAAAACCCTGCAAAGTGTTTACAATGGTCTGGCTGAATTTGTGCCTGGCGCTTTTCATAACATGTAATTCTTATGAAGTAGGAATGAGCTACCCAAAGAAGTGAGAATGTCAGACTGTGTGAGTTGTTTTCTCATGGAAAATCCTACTGGAAGTCCCTACTGTTTACTCCTCTGACTTCACCTGAAGATACTTCATATTACAGTTAGCTCGGAAAAAGAGAGCTGTGCCTAAAAATCAAATGCCAAAGCTCTACAGGATTTACAGGATTAAGACATGCTCTCATTGTGACTGGGAAAGAATACTGCCCTCAGGGGTATTTTTCACACTATTTTCAACTGATCTTTGGTAGTTTGGCACTGAAGTTCCTACGTATATCATTGTGTAGGCAGAATATACGGAAGAGTATTGTACCATAACGCCCAGTGCTTAGCTAATGTGAAGCAGCACAGCTGCAATTAAAGGACTGAAGCCCATTTCCACCAAAAGCACCACCAGTGAACGGTAGGAAGACTCTCACCTTCTCCAGATAAGTGTAACTCCATGATTTGCCATCAGCAAAGATCCTGGATGTAATTCTGCCAGACTGATCGTACTCCATCCTTTCTGACATCGTGCCCCTCTGAATGCCTGCAATGTGTCCTCCAGGGGAATAGGTCACATTGACCCCGTTGAGTCTGCTGCTGGGCGACCAGAGGCTGGGCCTCCCTGCCTGGTCATAGAGGATGCGGAGTGTGAACTTGCGGTGGTCATCATAGATTTTCTCTGTTCTCGTCACACGATCGAAGTCAAGGGACAGCAGGTTTCTGTTGTGAACCTACAGGAGGGAGATAGAGAATTAGGAAGCGGGAAATTCAGTTACAAAGACTGCTCTTCTTTCACCAAACACCTCTTTAGATCACACTGTAGACTATCCAGGTGTCCATTGCCTCTGGATAACGTTTTCAAGGCCAAGTGTTGGTGTAACAATTCTTGACTTTAGTGAGGACAGAAGCAGAACTTTGGAAACATCACCATGGTGAAGGAATATTGCCCGTATCCCAAACCTAGGCTTAGGACTGATACAGCAGATGTGGTACAGACCTACAGAGTATGTAATGATAAATTGCTGCAAGGAATATTTGCAAAATACTCCACTAGTTAAATAATCGAATCATGGAATCATAGAATCACCAAGGTTGGAAAAGACCTCTAAGATCATCCCTTCAACCATCCATCTATCACCAATAATTCCCATGCCCTTAGTACAGCAGTCTGGGATTGTACAAATTTTGCTTTCATGGACATAAAAAAAAAAAAAAAAAAACAGAAAAATGAATATTGTGTCACTATAGTTGAAAGTTGGGCTTTTCTTTGACTTCACTGCATGTACTGGAGGTGAAGCCTTCCACTTGAGATGAAATATGGAGGCTTTGAGCACAGCAGATGTTACACAGAGCAGCAATAGCTGGAGTTTTAGTTTCATTGTCCTGGGGTTATTCTGTGTAGCATAATTACACTTCTGTTACCTCCACTGCCTTTGCATCTCCAAAGATCAAAGGTATCTACTTCAAAGGCAGGAGAAGGAATACATTTTGATTCGGGGATTGTAGTGCACAGCATTACAAAAAGGACCTGATAATACAACTCATGTTTAGCTGCATGTGCAAGACTTATAAAACCACATCACTGCAGCAGTACAATATTGCACAAGGATGAAAACCCCACATTCCCAGTATGAGCTTGCCAGTGAAGACAGCTGCTTCTCCATCCCACCACTTTTGAACTTTTTTTCAGCTGATGAACCTCTTTTTTTTTTTTGCAGAAAGGTGCAGAATTTTCTTGGGTGAACTGCAAATTCCAACAGATCAATTTTTTCAGTTCCCTTTACTTCTTCTTCTTTTTTTTTTTTTTTTTTTTTCTTTTTTTCTTTTTTTTTTTTCTGTTTCCTTCAGCTGTTGCCAATAAATCAGAGTTTTTAGGTCACTTCAGGGTGTCCAGGCTGCAAGTGAAAATATCTTATCCTGCTCTGGGTAAAAGCAACACTCCTGACCCCAACACAGCCCTCAGCCCTGGTGCAGCTTTGATCCTGGCTATTACTTGAAGGTGTATGTTGAATTCCCACTATACTTTGAGGGATGTGGGAGTATCTAAGAGCTCAGCAGGAACAGAAAGGATGTGGTAGAGCCAATGGACAAGTGGTGTGCTGAATTCCATGTGAGACCTGGAGGAAGGTGAGAGGGAAAGGCAGGAGCACTGTATGATTTCAGTGCTGAAACCTGAGGAATGGGCACGCTGTGAAGTCAGATGTCAAAAGGAGTCTCGGAAATGGAGGAGGGAAGAGGCAAAACCATGGATGGAAGAGGCAAAACCATGGATGAGGCCAACTGAGGCAGAAGGAATCTGTGCTGTAATGTTCGAGTAAACATGATGTAAGAGGGAGCAACTGAAAAATTACTTTCAGTTCATGAATAACAGCGATAGAACAGTGGTATGCCTTGAGAAAAGAGGGTATGTGGAAAGGTAGATAATGCTCCAATTAAATGTGCTGCAGTGTTTAAAAAAGAATGCAAATGGTAGCGGGAGAAAAGAAATCAGCCAAAAGCCCTTTATAAGAGGCAAGCTGGGAAATAATTAAAAAGGTATCAAAACTCTAAGTACAGATGCACATGTGTAAGCAACAGAGCAATTTGCTATCTCATAGGGGCTTGCTGCTGTAGATACAGAAACAGAAGTGGCAATTGCTTGGGAAAAAAAAAAAGAGAGAGAAGAAAAGCAGTAAGGAATAACATCTCTGCCTTCCAGCTATTCACAGAACAGCTCCAGCACAGCATCTGCAGCTCCTTCTGCTCCTGGTCCATGCCAAGGGAGCTGGAAAGAACTCTTGCAGGGCTGGGCAGTGATCCGGGCTGGAAGCGGCCTCCCTGATCCTTCTGCCAGCAGCAGTGCCATGTACTGACTGGAAGAATCAAGTAACAGTGGTCCTGAGTGGAGCCAGGAGTTGGACTCAATGATCCTTACGGGTCCCTTCCAACTTGGGATGTCCTATGATTCAATGATAATGGGTCCCAGGGTAAATCTTAAAGTCAGCTCAAACCTCTGTATCCCGTTACGGTTGCTGTATGTCATCCCACCCTCCCCACTCTCTGGCAAGGGATTTCTGCAGGGCTAGTTGGAACCAGTCTCCTTTTGGGGGATTTTTTTTTTTTTTTTTAAGATTTATTTTCTCCTGTTCTCCCAACACCACTTTTCCAATGCAGTGCCAACAGCCACCCCTCAGGGTGATGGGCAAAGTGAACCCAACACTACCAGATAGCCTCTGAACAGGGGCTAAATCTTTTCATCCTTGTTCAAGGGCACGCCTTGAACAGAAGTGAATTTCCTGCAGGAGCTCTGACAGGGCTGCAGGCTTCAGTTCAACAAGTATATTTTATGGTGAGCAGCTAAATAAGGTGCCATCCTATAGCCCAGAGTCCTCATACTGAAAAGAGCTCTTAAAAGCTTCTGCAAAAAGCTTTTGCCCCTTCAGAGTATTTGATAAAGCCTGCTATCAGCACAGGATTGTGAGAGAGTAAATATTAACCCATAGTGCACTTGACCTCTCTCTGTAGTGGGTAACCCCAAACTTACATTCTATAGCACTTCCATTTGACCTCTTGGTTTGCTCTGGAAAATCAGGAACACAAACGTGCCCACATCTCTGATCTCTCCAATGTTTCCTACAGAGCTCCTTCAGCTTAAATAATAATTAAACAGCATGCATTGACCTCCCTGGGTGCACACGAGCACAATGGGGCAAGATTTCTCATAAAAAGGCAGTGATAACCTTCAGCAGAAGAGCGCAAACAGTACTTCAGCAATGAGAACTCCAGGAGCCAATAACATCCACGTGGTAAATGGTTGCCTACAAAGCAATTTCCTCAGAGAACTGCTATAAAATTATTGGGGTGACCATATCCAAGCCTCAGCTCCTTGCAGAAGTTCTGGAGATGATGCAGGACTGCCCTCAGTAGTGAACACACCAGGAACAATTGGTGGCTTATCCCATGAGACCTCTCTGGTCACATTGGTTCTGGTGAGTCTTTGGGACATGTGGTCTTAATGCCAGTGTTGATCCAGTCTTAGGAAAAAGGAATCAAACTACAGTGCAATGATTAAATGAGACAGTTGAGGCAGCAGCACTGCAGATAGGGTTTTTGCTGCTGTTGGCCAACGAGGGGTTGAAGTGGTGGTCAGAAGTTAGCAGAGATACCTTGCTGCTGTGTGGGTGGGTCAGAGAATTGCAGTTTTTCATAGGAGGTGAGGGATCTGAGAAGGGAAAAGGCCTGCTTTGATACATTTCTGCTGCTTTCATAGAATCATAGAAACATTACAGTAGGAGGACCACTAAGATCATCCAGTCCAACCATCAACCCATCCTCAGCAAAGCCAGTAAACCATGTCCCTCAGTTCCACAGCTACCCTTTTCTTGATCACTACCAGGGACCTCCACCACTTCCCTGGGCAGCCAATGCTAGTGCATTACCACTCTTTCTGAGAAGAATTTTTTTCCCAATATCCAATCTGAAACTGCTGCCTGGCTGAGTGCAGCATCATATCAGCACTGCAGAGTGGGAAAGAGGCATTGGGACTGTTCTCTTTGCTTCTTCCATGAAGGAGTCCCTGCCTCGTGCCTTATTCTTGCCATGAAAAACACCTGCACTACATTATTTCCTAGGGTGGTTTGAGGAGGCAGCTGAGAAATTGGCCTCGTTGTGCCAGGCAACATGCCATCCATCCCCTGCAAACATGACAAAAAGGGCCACAACTCATAAAGCATGGATGTGTGCTGAGAAGATGCTGGTTGCAGGGGAACTTCATCTTTTCAGGTTGGATATCAGGAAAAGGTTTTTCACTGAGAGGGCAGTGAGCGTGGAACAGGTTCCCTGGGGAAGCAGGCATGGCTGCAGGAGCATCTGGAGAATGCTCTCAGACTCATGATCTGATTTTTAGGTGGTCATGTGTGGAGCCAGGAGTTGGACTCGATCCTTGTGGGTCCTTTCCAACTTGGGATATGCCATGATTCTGTGAATTTGCAGGGGCCAGGTGCTGCCTTCCTCAACTCACAGACCTCCTGGGGAGATGTGGGGTGCAGCCTTGCTGGGTGAGCTCATTCCCCAAAGCCCAAAGTCAGGGCTTTGCTGTTGTCTTGTGGGAGCAGTGGGGTGAAGGAAAGTGGTGATTTATTCACATACGGCACAAAAACGCTCAAGTTTCCCCAGATGAACAAAAACATGTTGAACTGAACTTTGCTAAGCTTCTCCCTTGCCAGAGAAAGCAGCAATTACTGGCACAAGGGGAGAGGAGAACATGACACGGAATATGTTAAATGCCGGGCAGTCCCCAGGGAAGCAATTAGCACCTTGTAGGTTTCTGGCTTAGGGGTGCAGATGCTGCCATGCAGGTACAGACAGGCTGCTTAAAACTCTTCATCCTCAGATGTTTTGAACCCCTGAACAGAGCCGTAACTGAGTCCTTCCATGATGTAAGGTGCTCTTCTACTTTGCTAGGAGCAGGGACAGCCCCCAGAAGGCTCAAAATGTGAATAAATGCTGGCAGATTTATTGGGACCCAAGTAAACGGCCTGAAAATTCATTCTGCAAGTGCTTTTCCAAATGCAGCACAATATAAAACAAAAACACATTCTGCGTTTGCATGTGAAGTGAAGATTTTGGAAGATGAAACTGACACGGGCAGCTGAGCTGCTGTGAAATGAAGGGAACCTGCTTTGAACACCAAATAGCTGTGACACAGCTGCAATTTGGAGTAGTCTCCTTCCAGAGACAGACTTGTCTGGTAATTGCGTTGGTTATTAAAATAAAATCTCATATATGTGTGTGTTTGTATATATATATATAAAAAATAAAAGCCATCCTAACTCAAACAAGAAATTGAAGCCAACTGAACTGCAGATATACAGTAGTTCCCAGTGATGAAGCAATGTCAGCTTTCACTCCTGTTTGTACAGATATTTTCCTGATAACAAAAAGGAGTGAGTGTGTGAAGCTGTAGATGCAAAGGGAAAAGAGCAGGGCCCGGGCTGGGGATGGCAAAGAGCAGTACTCAACAAGTGTGAGTGAAAAATCACACCGAGGTGTCAGGGGTCAAACAGCAGGGAATGGGGAGAGGTGCAGAGCAAGGACTGGGAAATGCATATTCTGAATGCAGATCATGAATATTTACTGCGAAGCTTGAGTGCGAATAAACAGCTGCAGTCCTTTGGCAGCAGGAGCACTGCTCAGCACTAAACCTGAATTTGCCTGGTTCTGAGCAGCTCCCCAGGAATAAGCCCATGACTTGGAATGGACTGCCCAAGGGAGGTGGTGGTCACCATCTCTGGAGGTGTTCCAGAACTGTGGAGATGTGGCACTGAGAGACATGGTCAGTGGGCATGGTGGGGGTGAGTTGGGGATGGACTTGGGGATCTTAAAGGTCTTTTCCAACCTTAACAATTCTATGATTCTATAACTGAGAGCACCACTGGGCTGCAATTATTGATAACATTTCAGGCAACAACAGCAATTAAAACACAAGTCCAGCTCTTCAGCAGGTTCAACAGATGAGCAAGTTTCAGGAATCTTGAGATTTTTCTGAGGCAGCACAGTGAACAGTACTGCTTACAAAGCTTTCAGTTCTGAGGTCTATGTTACTGCCTGCAGTACAGGTTGAAAAGCCTTCCAGTACCTAAGGGGAGCGTACAAACAAGAGGAAAACTGACTTTTTACATGGTCTCTTAGTGATAGGACAAGGAGGAATGGCTTTAAACTAAAAAAAGGGAGATTTAGATTAGATATTAGGAGGAAATTCTTTGCTCATCAGATGGGGAGGCCCTGGCACTGCAGCCCAGAGAGCTGTGGATGCCCCATCCCTGAAGGAGCTCAAGAGCAGGCTGGATGGTGCCCTGGGCAGCTTGAGCTGGTGGGAGGTGTCCCTGTCCATGCCAGGAGTTGGAACTTGGTGGGGGCTTTAAGCTCTCTTCCAATGCAAACTGTTCTATGATCCCATGAAAATACTTCTTTTAATTGGTGCTGTATTTAATAG
The DNA here is from genome assembly GCF_023343835.1 of Lagopus muta. NCBI lineage: Eukaryota > Metazoa > Chordata > Aves > Galliformes > Phasianidae > Lagopus > Lagopus muta. The sequence goes on along the minus strand of NC_064433.1, from coordinate 190,677,028 downwards.
CTATGATTTTTTCTTGCATACTTGAGCAGCCTGACATGATGTATGGATCTGTAGCGTCTGACAGGAGGTGATGCATTCTCAGTAATGCAGAAGTCTTACAGGGAAGCCACAAGTACTGTCTGTGATGGTTAAGAGAATGTCAGCACATAAGGAGATGTAAGGATGCATTCAGGCCGTAAAGGCTGCATCACTGAAGATGAACAGCTACTCCTTCATCCTGCAGCCACATCCCTATTGCAGACACCAGAAATCAGCCCTCTCCCTTTTTGTCATGCGGCTGGAGACTGGTGAGATGGGAAGTGGAGCCCAAAACTCCTCGCACTTACCCTCAGACGACGTCCAAAGACAGTGACCTGCCCCCTTGCTTGCTCCTTCCTCTGCCTCCACTCCACGAGGTTGAGGCCGTTGTCGATGGGCAGGGTGACATTCCTCTTGCCCACGGTGGGGTTGACGGTGCCAGCCAGCAGATGTGGCTCAGTCTGCAGGGCCACCTCCATGCCATTGGCCAGCATCAGCCTGAGAGAGCCGTCAGCACCAATGTAGTAGCTGTTTCGGACTTGGTCTAAAGACAGAAAAAGAAATCTTTTAAAATGGCTGTGCAATGATACAGCCCCCGTCTTTCACTTTCTTCTTCTTCCAGGCTTCTTTAAACTGCTGCTGGTTGTAAGGAAATGCACTGACACTCACTGGGGAGGTGATCATCTCTCTGTACTCAGTACACCTCAAGTACTTCATTCAGTGTTGGGCTCCCCACTACCAGAAAGAGATTGAGAACCTGGATTGTGTCCAGGAAAAATTTCTTCACAGGAGTGGTGATGCATTGGCATGGGCTGCCCAGGGAGGTGGTGGAGTCACCATCCCTGGAGGTGTTCAAGAAAAGGGTAGCTGTGGCACTGAGGGACGTGGTTTGCTGGCCTTGGTGGGGATGTGTTGACAGTTGTACTTGGGGATCTTTGTGGTCATTTCCAACCTTAATGATTCTATGTTTCTATTCTACGATTCACCTCTCCTACTCACAAATTGGTTGTTTCACTGGTGAAAGAGATGGACAATCTCTTTCATTCTCATGATATTTTACGTCTCAAAGTCTTGCAAAAATATCTTAGACTACTCCAGCAAAGAATGCAGGTTCAAACCTCTACTCCTAGGGTAGCTTAAAGACCATTGCTAAAACTCTGGGTGGTGGGATATTTGTTTTAAACCACAGACCCACTGAAAACTTTCCATGTTTTTGGATCCCCAAAATCGTATTTTCACTACAATATATGAAAAAGTGGGGCCACCTACTTTTCTCAGCTTATTCACTATCTTGCAAGCGACAGGAAATTGCACAGTGGGCTAATGCTAACCAGTTTCCCCTGCAACAACTAAACCCTTTCACTTGGGAATACTTTCAGGAGGCAACCAAAGACCCCATGTTTGGAAAGAAAGCAGAAGCACCAAGCTCCCATTCATCTGGTCTCAGCTAGCTCCTGAAAGACCAGCAGATTTTGAGGCCAGGATTTGGGAGATCAGAAGTGGAAGAGAATGATACCCTGTGCACAACTTTTGGGAACCAGCAGGCTGAAACCTTGTCCTTTGGAACTCCAGCTGGCATTTCTTTCTGCATAGAGCAGCTCATGAAGGGTAAGAAAGCATGAGGCTTGCTCAGCGCAGAATAGCTTTAAAAGCACATTATACAAAGAGTGACTTATCTAAAGCTCCTCAAATGCTGGAAAGTATTACCATTTCTATCTCCCAGCCTGCCATAAATACCTAATTGTGGATAAAAATACCCCTTAAAAATTCATGTCAATTGTTTTTCCGTTCGGAGGCGAGTCAGGTTTTGTTCACTAGCTGCTCTGCCATAGCTCAGCAGGAAACGAGGTCACAGCAAAATTACCATCTCCCGTCTGGCTGAAATAGATCAGCAAAAAAGCACAGTTTGGTATAATTAGGAAAGGAAATCTGACACTAGTTGGTCTCTGTTACTGCGAGTCTGATCCTGCTCTTGCTGCAGCCAGCTGGAGCCGTGCCACGCTCATCTCAGCAGGGCCACAACTCAGCGTGCTGTACACAGTTAACCTCATGATGGTGTGAAACTGCTGTGGCACTGGGTTTTGCCACTATAAATGTACAGCAGTGATTCACAGTGTAGATCCAAGCACTTTGGCTATACCATTGTGATGGTCTTTTGACATAGATCCAAAGGGATCAAGCCCTTGATTTTCCAGAGAGTGATAGCTGTCTTTGGCTTTTTAGTTCTTAGATGCCTGGTATTGTGAAAAACACAGTAGGAGATCAACTTTAAAACAAATTGGTGATATATCTCTGCACAGCTTACGCACGTCTCCCACTTTCATCACCAGGAAGCAGGGGAAACGCTCTCTGTTATTCACTGGACATTTGATGTTCCCTTTGTGTCACACAGTCATTGGTTACGGTGGACTACCCTCAGAATGTTACAGTATAAGGCAGGGAAATCACAGAATCATAAATTACTTGAGTTGAGAAAAACCTTTAAAGGCCATCTGGTCCAACTCCCCTGCAATGAACAGGGATACCCATGGCTCCAGCAGGTGCTCAGAACCCCATCCAATCTGATCTTGAGTATCTCCAGGGATGGGGCATCCACCAAGTCTCTAGGCAGCCTGTTCCGGTGCCTCATCACTCTTATTTTAAACTTCTTTATATCCAGTGTAAAACCCCGCTCTTTTAGTTTGAAGCCATTTCCCCTTGTCCTATCAAAATGCAAATCCTCCACTCTCAGGATTTTTCCAAGATAAGACCCTCCTTGGCCACTGAAGGCTCAAGGGCTTCATGAAATTGAGGTGCCTTTGGATACTGTGTTTCAGGCTCATTTGGTTCTGTTTTTGTGCTTTAATTTGCCCTTGAAAAACTGCTCCCTTTGTCAGTAGCTTAGAGGATAAAATCCCACAGAAGTGCCAAGGAGTCCATAAGCTATACAGGCTCCTCCCTCCCTCCTGTAGGATCCCACAACTTTCTGGAAATGTCTTCTCCCGGATTTACAGAAAAAGTTTCTGGATATAAGGAAAACACTATAATAAGAGTGGTAAAGCACTGGAACAGGTTGTCCAGTGAGGTGATACATGCCCCATCCCTGAAGACACTGGAATTGGACCAGATGGTCTTTAAAGGTCCCTTCCAACTCAAAAGTGATGTTATGTTTCTATGAAAGTGCCTTTTTGGTGTCCTGCCCAAGCCTGCATAAGTGCCAGTTCTTTCCCACAGCAAATGAATGGCTCAGAGCTCTTGCTCCAAGTCTTAGTGGTCACCTTGAGCTGACATGTCTTTCTCATCTGAAACACCAGGCATATCCTAAGCATCTCTAAGTTCAAATACAATAACTAGTGTATGGGTGTGCAAATGTCTTTTCTGACCCTGATACCTACTCTGGATAAGACAGGAGGGTGCTGAAAGCTTTGCACGGTGCTTCATTCTGACCTTGGGGTTTAAGGGCTGGGAAATGCTTAGCATGGGACAGAGGATCCCAGGAGTTGATGGGGTCTATGAATAACAGCCTACAGTTGTGAGGAGAACTACAGCTAAGGACTTCTAACTCTTACCAAAAAAACAGGATTTAGGCTTTTAAATACCTTCATGAGATCTGTTTCTGGCTTCTGTGTGGAGCCATAAAATGTCTCCATTTTACAGTGACTGCAGCCAGAGCTTGCTCACAGAGTGATCCAGGCTTCTTGAAAGGTTTGCAAAGGATTTGTGAGAGCTGGCCAGAGCTGTGAGCCCAGAAGGAAAGTGCACAAGCACCTCTCATGCAAAGGGAATTTGCAGTGTGCATTTTCTCTGGAGAGTAAAAGAGCAGGCAAGATGATCAAAGACCTTTACAACAGCTCCAGCTCTGTGCACTGGAGAGACACTTGGAAGGCAAATTACATTTCAGCCGTGCTCAGTACATCCCTGAACAACTTGAGTGGCCCTTGTTGCAGTTTCTACATTGATGCCAACAACAAGTGCCTCATTTTGGGAATTCGCAGCCCCTAACACTTGTGGGAAAGCCACCCACAGAAGGTCACAGGCCACCTCTGCTGTGACATTATCCAGATCTTCGGTTTGAGATGAGTACTGTTCTTCAGATCCAAATAATTTCGTAATTTTATACTTCTCAAAATGATTAAGCTGTTTGTAATACTGTATGTCCTAATGGCAACAGTGGCCCTGTGCTGGAGGGCAGTACAATGAGATAATTGACCGTGGCACCATTATGTAACTGTGCCTTCAGCTCTGCATGGATAAATCACATTGCAGTCAATTATCTCACTAAAGGGCCCCCCGACAGCGGGCTCTATTGCTTAATTAGGCTCTTGAGGTGAAGCCAACCTTGTGTCTGAGCAGTTGCCAGAGGTCTTAATGCAAGGGGATGAAATGGGGCAGGGTTGTACCTGCATTGTAGACTGGAGTAAAGAAAAAGAAAGTCATTGTGCTGCCCTACAGGAATACTGAGTACAGCTAGAAGGAGCTGGCACCCTCTCAGCTATCCTCTGTGGAGGCAGGAAAGGCAGTGTTCAGGCATTATAGGCACTTTCTTTTAGGAAAGCTTGCTCTTATTGTATGGAGGTGGAGGGAAATGTGTGACTCCGAGATGTGGGAACAACTGTGAGTCTGGAACATGTTGGTCTCACTTGGAGCACTTTGCTCTTTACAAGAGGAAATGATGTTTGACACCCTGCTGCCACTGGTCATAGACTAAAACTCAATGAGAACTAAGGATTGAGGAAAGCAGTGGGTTTACCAATCGCTTCTCTTACTTCAGGTCCCGGGGAACAGGAGTGAGGGACTGTAAGTAGGCTTCACCCTTCAGAACCTGGAGATCCAGGTTGGCATGGCTTTATGCATGATATCTTCTGCCTTTGTCAGAATGTCAGCATGCTGCTACATCGCTCCTTTCTCTTTCCTTTCCCACCTTTTCTTCCACTTCATCAGCTCTCTGCTTCCCACCACTAGCAGAACTGTGCTCATTTCTGACAGTCACAAATCAGTCCCAGCCACGCTGCCTGCATCTCCTTTCTGTGCCTCTCCGCCTCTCCACATCAGCCTTTGAGCTCAAACATAGGCCTTTTGGGAACAGGGATGGTCATTTTGTTCTGGATACTGCCTTCTGACTGTTTGAACAGCCAGTGAACAAAGAATCTGAGAGACTTCTGGTAACCACCTCAGTGCCTTTTCCAGGAGAGTAAATGTTACATTGGAAACCATTAAGAGAATGAAGCGAAAAGGTCAGATGGAAGCATGGCTAGATTTACGCAACCCTTTTTGTTACAGCAATAATGGTGATGATGATGGAGGACAATATTGCATGGCAAGGGGACTGGCTGAGAATGAAGCAGAAAACAGCCGCTGGGTAGCTCTGGAGTTAGGAATTGTGGCTAAGTAGGTGTGAATGCATGTCTGGACCAACACATGGGGAGCTCTGGGATACTGAGGATGCAGGTGACTTTTGCTGCTAGGATTACCAAGACGATACCTGTTTCCTGATGAATAATCCATTGTTTGCAGCTCAGCTGGGAAAGCAAGAGGCCTGACTCACCTTGGAGCAGGGTGTAGAAGGCTCCCGATGCAGACAAATTAGTTGTTATTGTAACATCATCCTTGCTGGAAGTTTCCACCTGGACGTGCACAGAGCTGTCAGTGTCGCTGCGGAAGCTGCTCACTTGGCCAGTGGGGAAAGTGACGTTGGTCAGGCGGCCAAAGCTGTCGTACCTGAATGGGAGGATGGAGGGAAGTCAGCGGCACAGCAGAGGGGTGGGCTGCAGGAATCATCTTACAAAGCATAGACCAAGTCTTGAAGTCTTCACCTGGACAAAAACCTGCTGTCTGTCAGGACTATCTTAATTTTTTGGCTTCATGAAAAGAAAATTACAGCTTTTTGCTGGAGAAAAATGAAGCACAGAACAGAAAATGACTAAACAAGTAGCCGTCTCTTTTTTAGCAATATCTGATATTTATCACCTGTACTATGCTCCTTGTATTTGTCAGAAAACTTTATTTCCCATTCACCGTGCTGTGATTCATAAAAAAGCTCTGGCCTGTGCATCCTGCCTAGCAGAACTAGGAATTTCTGAAGAGCACCAACTACTTTGTCTGGTGGTGCCCTGAGCAATTCAGCAATTATTATTATTTTTTTGCTATCTTATTTTAAAAGACAATGTTAAGGTAGCAGATTGGCCGCATCAGCTAAAGAGCTGTCCTTTGTGACTATGGTATAGGTATGGTATAGGCCCCGGGCACAGCTGACACCCCTGGCTCTAGCATTTAATGCTCCTAGGACCATCTGGAAGGACTGATTTGAACGTGTAAAAAAGCAGTTCCATTTTTCATGCCTACTGAGTCCTTGGCTTTTCCAATGAGAGAGTCAAACATAAGCACCATCTGGGAAGGTTTCTGTGATGTGGACACCTGCCTGCTAGGACCCAGAGGAAATAATCCACATGCACACAGCTACTACAGCATATTTTTCAATGAAAAGAAGAAGCAGAAAGCAGCACCTAGAGGCATACTAAATAGATGGAGCAAACATGCCACACTGAGCTGAGCTCAGGGCACGGGGCTTGCATGGGGCTTCTGGAGGGAGGCTGCTGTTGGTTGGAGAGCAGTGGGAAACTCCACTGGCTTCCCCATGGAGAACTGTTGGACCTTCTGAAAAGGTCCAACTTCAGGCAAACTGTGTTTAAATAGTCAAGGGAAAATAGGAGAAAAAATTTAGCAAAAGCTAAGTTTATTGGTAAAAATTGGACTTCTTAAAGTCCTACCTGCAAGAAAACACATTATGTGGGGATACAAAGCAAATGGTGGTTGAGCAGTTGACCAACTAGCAGTTGACCATTCTGCAGTGCACAGCAGTGAGCCTCTGATGGAGCTCAGCTCAGGGCACCATTCTTCAAAGCGATGAAGTAACACAAATGGTATAATAATGAAAACAAGCTTAGAAAACACGACTGGAGAGGCAAAGCCAAAAGAAATAAGCTGCTTTACACCAGAGGAAACAAAGTAGTAATGTGCCATCCTAAACTTGGTTATTCTGAATGGGATTATAATTAATTGTTTGTCTAATGAGGGTGTGACAAAAGGTAACAAAACAAGGGAGACTGAGGTCAGAAACTGGAGAATGCCTTCCAGGCCAATGGTTGCTCCAAGCAGAAGAGCACAGGAAACCCCATTGACCAACTCTTGTAGGAAGAGGGAGAGAAATGTGTCAGAGAGGGCCTGGCTGCGGCTGATCAGCCCTCTTGGTCTGATGGTTGAGGAACTCTTCATCCTCCTCTTTAGGACTACTCTGAGCTGGGGAAAAAGTCTACGGACCCCATCGAATAACAAAAAAGTACTCCTGAATTGCAACTTATAGGAGGCCTGGAAGCAGCCACTGTGCTGCCTCTGCTTTATACAGAAAAAAAAGTTTGTCTCTCCCATTCCTTTTTTGTCCATACCTGTCCAGTGCTATTACTTCGCTTTTGACAACATGCTGGCAGTGGCTTTGTGTGAGGGAGGACTGGCAGAAAAGCAAATTTCTGTCCAAGTTTAATATTTAGCAGAGTGATTAAATAGGTGAGCTCATTGCAAGTCTATCTCTCCCTCTTGGACCTTGAAACACTGGGACGTGAAAGTTTTCTTGCCCACTGGGCAGAGCGGGAGTTACAAAGGTAGAAGAAAGAATTTGGCCATCCAGTGTCAGCCCATCATTCATGGGATTATGGAGCATGGAGGAAGGAGCAGTCTTGCCCTTTCCTTTCATGACCTTGGAGACAAACCAGCTACTTGTGAAGTGGAAAAGAAGGGGAAAAAAAACAGAGAAGGGATAAATTCAGGACTGCGCTGCAGGAGGCTGGCAGGGACCAACAGAAGCCTTTCCAAATGGCCAGGAGTGCACGGCTTGGATGTAAACCAAATCTCCTTGCAAGAGTCAGAGCTAATGCTCTCTCAGTTCCCAGTGCTCTGCTCTCTGCCTGCAGCTCTCCTGGTTTGCAATAAGATGGGATGCATTTTGTCAGTGCTTTCTGCACAGTCATGCACACATCTCCAACTAAAAGAGCATGTAAGTAAGAACTAAAAGCATCACAGAAGACATCTTTATCACATCTGCTGAGACAGGACACGAGGGACACATTTTAGTCCTTCCCTTGAGCAGAGAGAACAGTTATCACTAAAAGCGTGTTACGTAACACCCCGAATTCTTCCCACTGTGACATCTATTGCTCTATAAAACACAGTCTGAGCTGTACGGATAGACTTAGATCTCAAATGCTCTGATATTTAAGGAAGATGGGATCTGATTTGAGCATCTCTGACTTGATGGTGCTTGGAATTGTAAGGAAAGAATCCTTCTCTGTATTGCTCAAAAATCAGCTGAGTGTGGAACTGAGCATGCCTTACCCCAAAAAACACTGGCACAAAGCTAGGCATGCTGCACTGGAGTCAATGGGGTGACAAAGCCAGGATGGGGGCCGGGAGTTCGTGTGAGGGACACGTGGCTGCTGTTGCATTTGAGTGCTGAGTCAGTATCCTATGAGTCATATGATTTATCCTAATTGAATGACACTCAGCACCATGCTGACAGTCAGCACAAAACCTATACTCCATGCAAGTCCTACTTACTCCCAACAACCCTGGGCTCCCTGTACTGTGTTCCCAGACATCTGGGTAGGCCTCTTCTCCCAGATAACTAGTAATAGAACAAGAGGTAATGGCCTTAAAGTTGCTCCAGGGGAAGTTCAGTTTGGACATTAGGAAGATTTTTTTTCTCAGAAATAGTGGTAATGCATTGGCACAGGCTGTCCAGGAAGGTGGTGGTGTCACCATCCCTGCAGGTGCTCAAGAATTGTGAAGATGTGGCACTGAGGGACATGGCCAGTGGGCATGGTGGGATGGGTTGGGGTTGGATTTGATGATCTTAGAGGTCTTTTCCAACCTTCTATGGATTGTACAATTCCGTGATCTTTCAGCATTTCTCCATCCACATATGTGGCTTTCCCAGCACCCTGGGGTTCAATCACTCTACCTGCTCATCTCTGTTTGCAGCCTCTCATCTCTCATCTCACTAAATGGTATTTTTTCTGCTGTTCCACAGTGGCAATGGGCAAAGAGGCCAAAAAACTCTGCCTGGGCAAACTGGGTTACAACAGCACACACAAAAAAAAAAGAGCATGGAAGAATATGATGGTGACTAAATTTCTGTCTGTGCATTTTGCTTTAAAGATAAAATGAGTCCGTACAATAAGCATAATTAAAGTGTCTTGATTGCATGACAGAAGTCACACAATGGAAGAGAGCTTCATCAAGGGCAAGAGTTTCCAATTGGGACTTTGTGTTCTGAGAAGCAAGGCTCATTTGGGGCCAGAGCAGCTTGTGCTGGTGTGCTGGAGTCAGTTTAAGATGTCTGCAAATGTGCATTAGGCTTTTGGCACCTCCTTAGTCACCACATTAGCCTCTGTCAGAAGTAACCTGGACCATCTGTGCTTGCTGTATTTGCATGAGCTGCTGCACCTCTGTCCAGGGACCTTCCAAGTGCTTGCTTTGGGGCTGCAAAGAGGCCTTAAAGAGGGAGAAATGCAAGAAGGCAGCACAACTGAGCTGCTCCAGTTTTAATTATTGCTTTTTAATTAGTGGCAAGTGAAGTGTAAAACACACAGGCCCAGACTAAAGCTGCTTTGAGTGCTGCGGTAGCAGTGTGAAAGGAAGTGCTTAACACATTAAATCATAGAATCATAGAATGGCTTGGGCTGGAGGGGACCTTAAAGATCATTTAGTTCCATCCCCTGCCATGGGCTGGTTGCTCCTCACCAGCTCAGGCTGCCCAAGGCCCATCCAACCTCCTCCAGGGATGGGGCACCCACAGCTTTCCGGGCAGCAGTGCCAGGGCCTCACTGCCCTCTGAGTAAAGAATTTCTTCCTAATATCTAATTGAAATCTCCTGTTTTAGTTTAAAACCACCCCCTTGTCCTATTGCTATCAGACCATGTAAAGAGTCAGTTCCCTTCCTGTCTGTAAGCTCCCTTCCAGGCTACAACGAGGTCTTCCTGAAGCCTTCACTTTGCCAAGCTAGACAGGCCCAATTCCCTCAACCTTTCTTCACAGGAGAGGTGCTCCAGCCCTCTGAGTATTTTTGTGGCCTCCTCTGGACCCACTACAACAGCGCCACATCCTTCTTGTGATGGGGAATGAGAGACATGGCTGCATTTGTTCCTTCCGTCTCTGCTTTCAGCCCTATAAAGACACAGAACTCATCCTCGCTTGGAGAGGAAGGCCAAGTGACTGTACCTTATGTAGCTGTAGGTGCACCTGGTGTTTGTGGTAAGATAAATCTCCTCCCGTCAGCTCATTCCACAGCTAAGCTCCATAGGCCGTTTCCACCGCCTCAGGATTTAGGGGTGGGCTGGTTTCCTAAGACTTTCGTGTTCTCCAAATGCTCTGAAAGCCCCAGAATTAAGGAGATGCTGAAGGGTAGCAGCATGCACAATCCCAGCAATGAATCCATCACCTGCTAACGCAGCTGCTGCCTCCCATTCAAACCTGCTGCAGAGCCCTGGCATTTGCAATTACAGTGACAATTATTAGACCAGCAACGGAAGCTGTTGCCATCCATTCCCAATTGGAATCGTATTTAGCTAAGGTTCAATGCACAGAATTAAAATGGCATTTGGTGCTTATGAGGCCTAATTGTTAGCTTGTAAACATTCAGAGCTTTCATTTATCACATTACCATTGTGTAGAGACCTGGGCTTTGGGAATTAAGGAGAGCATCCTAAGTACCATCTATTCAAAAATCAATTCCTTGCCTGAGTCTCTGAGTTTCCTCATTTTTGCTTTTTCACATTTCATCAGCCTTTTAAAACTACAAGTCAAATAGATTGGAAAAAAAAAATCACTGCAATAATATTGCGTTTAGAGCCAAAGTGTCCTAATGTACTTTGTAAACTATATTTTATGTGCGATTATACAGGCGTGCACCCACTGCCTCTGAACAAGTTGTCTCTTCCCAATTTTTCAAACAACATTAAACACAACATTAAAAATAAATCCATAATAGACAAACCCATACTACTGAAATATGTATGAAGGCAAGTCCTGTTCCTGATGACACACAGAACTTCTGACTGCCCAAAGGAGGCAAGTAAGGTCTCTCTTTCCAGCTATTTTTATAATACTCATAATCACCTCGATTCTCTGCTAAACTTGGACACCAGGCATACATTCTGGGCTCAAAACATGACCTCACAATTTAGCAAGAGGACTGGGGAAGTGCTGTTCTATCTTGGAACATACTGAAGTTTCACAGTAACTGCAGCAGAGGAATGGTGATGACGAGCGAATGATGGACAACATGGAGAAAATGTGGAGAAAAGTAATCTTGCTAAGTGACAGAAAAGGACAGAGAACAAAAGCCAAATGGGATTGTGTTTCTTATGCTTCAGTCTGCTGCAGTCACAGAAAGAGACCCTCACTTGCACTACTGTAAGCCAAGGATGCCACCAAATACCATAAAACTCAGTGCGTGACCTGAGATATCAGATGGTGATAAAGGGATGTTGTTAATGCAGCAAGTTAGGTTTCCAAAGTCAAGAGGTGGCTGCTCCTCTAAAGGTAATGAGTGTTATTTATCTCTGGCTTTGACTGCACAACCTTTGTGCCAACTATGATGCAGACTGAGTCTGTATCTCACTGCTGGGTAAATGCTGACTACGATCCCTCAGCAAAAGAAAGACATGGAGCTGTTGGAAGGGGTCCAGAAGAGAGTCACAAAGACATTAAGAGGGCTGGAAAACCTCTCCAACGAATAAAGGCAGCTGGGATTGTTCAGCCTGGAGAAGGCTGTGGAAAGACCTCAGTGCAGCCTTCCAATACTTCAAAGGAGCTTACAAACAGGAAGGGAACAACTTTTTAGATGGGCAGATAGTGACAGGACAAGGGATAATGACTTTAAACTAAAAGAGGAGAGATTTAGATTAGATCTTAGGAGGAATTTCTTTACTCTCATACCCTCAGTGTGCTGATGCCCTGCCCAGAGAGCTCTGGGTGCCCCATCCCTGGAGGTGCTCATGTCCAGGATAGATGGGACCTTGGGCAACCTGATCCAGTACTTGGAACTGGACGATCTCTGAGGTCCCTTCCAACCCAAGTCATTCTATGATTCTATGACTGCGGTTCTACGATTCTACAATTTTATAACAAGTTCTAGTTCCCCAGTCACTTAGACCAGAGTACGGAGCACCAACTGCTGCTGGTGTCGGGCAGGACCTCTGATGAGTCCTGGGGATACCAGGAAGCCATCCAAGCTCTTTCTCTTAAACAGAGTTCAGTGTTGTGGGTCAAAGCTTCCCTTACCTCCTGCTAAAAGGTCTGGTACCACATTACCCACTGCTCTCCTGTCAACTCTGAGACACTTCTTGAGAAGTCCATGGGAAGGTTTTGAATTTCTCGGCTGGACTGGAGTGATGTGTATGTATTTAACTCTGTGTTGAAGGAGGTGACGTTCAGAACTAAATGGGCACACAAAGAACCTATGTGAAAGCACCTCATCTGGGTTAAATAATGCAGAGAAGGTTTGACTTTGGCTTAGAAGGAAATTGAATAAATGTACACTGATACCATCACAATGGACTAATCAACATAACTACCATATTCTTGACTTAAACAAATACAGTAAAAAAAAAAAAAAAACAAAATCTGGATTCTGCAGTAGAGATAAACAGCAACTGCTAACAAGCTATGTGAAGGCTGGTAGTGATTTTTTCATGTCAAGTGCAAAAGCAGCAACAATCAAAGTATTCACACAGCATCCAATGTCTTTGAGCTGAACAACAAGAATCTGTTAACTTGGAGGAGTTTCCAGACCCACTTCCTTTGCTACTGATTACAATGGTACAGGCTGAAAGGGAAGGCAAGTCTTTAATCCAGCTACTGGATAAGCTGATTTGTAGGGCATTAATTGATGGTGAATGTCAAGGTCTATGTAGTACTAAAAACCCTCAAAGAAGTCCTAAATAGGCCATTGGGGACAGGTTAATTACTGGAGGGAATTAAGTTTCATTCCCAAAGGAAGGAGAAACTGCATGCCATCAGATGCTGAACTTTAGTGTTAAACCCAATAAAGCAGGATTGTTACACAAGCATTGGTGAAGGAAGTGTGCATGAAAGAGCTGTGGGTGCTGTGATCAGGTCCCCTTCTCCGGCTGAAATGAAAGGCTAATGTGCCAATCTGAGCCCTTGGAGGGGCTGGATTCCCTGCCTTTGATGTAAGCTTCCAATAGTAGGACAACACATTCCTCCTCCTTCTCTTCTCTCTAGAGTCACACCAACATGTCTGTATATCAAAGGTCTTCACAGCTGTACAATAAAAATTGAGAAATGCCTTGCTGAGAGCACCAACCCAAAGAGAACTAGGGATGCCGGATGTATACATATGTAGTGTTGTCACTCTTGCAATACCGCTGCTCTTCTGTGGTGGTGTCTGGTTTATGATCCTCCATAGACAGAATGGTAAAGGTAAATCTTACAAGGGTGTTCTTCATGGGGCCACCAGTGCAATGTAAACTTGCCAGCTGAATTTATGGTTACTCTTAACTTTTAAAGCAGTGGTGTCCATCCCGTCTGGGGCTATAAATAACCATTATCTGCAGAGAGAACCGTCAAGCTTTTCCTCAGAGTCAGATTTGATGTCTTTATTTCCTTGGCCAGAAGCAAAATGTAAATATAAGCTTCACCTTCCCCCTTAGCCAAGCTGGAAAAAAACTCAGAGCGCCTTCCAGTCACCCAGGATCACAGGATTTTTCTAAATCGCTTAAACTTCCACATTTCCCCATGTTCTGAGACCACCAATAACCTGAAGTTTGAACCTTTCAAACATCAATTTGTTCTACATCATCTTCTTTGACTTCTTGGGTATCAATGAACTTACATTTCAGCCTGCCGTGCCTGTGATTTGAATTTGACTCATGCACATCTTCCATCTGGTGAAAATAAGGATGGCACCCAGAGTCATGATACCAAGAAATGGAGATACCAAGAAATGGACTGCTACTCACAATGGGTTGCTCTACCACTAAGCTAATTCAGCCTTAAAAAATTACACCATCCTGTCAACTTTCATGTCTCTGTGCTTGGTTTCTAGTCCCTTGCCCTTCTCCTGTCTTTCTCTGCTAGACTGAGAGTTGTTCTGTAGGTGAGCTTTGTGCTGACATGCTGTGGTCTACACAATTCCCAGTTTTCATCGTGATAAGATAAACAGATCCAGCTGTTCTGGTCCTTCAGAATAAAGCATTTTCTCCTCATGAATGCACTTTTGTACGTTTTTCTGCACACTGTTCAATTTTCCCCATTCTTCATAAACTGAAAACACCGAAACTGACAGTATTAGTCTCATCAATGTTGTGCAGTGAGAAAATCAGCTCCCTTCTATTCATGACAAGTAGACTGCAATGAGTAAGCATACTCATTTTACTTGTCCATCCAAGCAACAGGTTAGACAAATTTGCCATGGAATTATGCTGAGAGATCATACCAAATGGCTTGGTGATTTGATCACTACAACCTCTGAGAGTCAGTGCTCAGCCCCATTCTTTAGATGTGGTCTGTTAGATGTGCACCTTCTTGTGTAAGAACATACTATGTTTAAATGAAACTCATTTTATCAATAAATCTAAGCATCTCACATTTATTCACTAATCTTCTTATTTTTTCCAGATAATGCATGCAAAACCTGGATAGAATCAAGTCCTGACAATTCACCCCAAACAACCACACTCTGCTCCTCTGCTGCTGACTACCTTTTCTGAGAATGTTTTTAAGTATTTTAATTTTCACAGTTGGAAAGAGGGGGAGACTGATCTGTTTCACAAATCCCTTGCGGAAAGGAGAGGAGAGGGGAGGTGAGGATGAAAAGAGGCAGTTTCCAATTCAAGCAAGGTAAATTTAAACTGAGCATATAAAAAGCCTTCTGACAGTAGCAGTAAGATAGGTAAAGACATTCTTATCACTAGCAGTATTTATGAATAACTTAGATAACTTCGATAGGGTCCACATGAACAAGCTGTAGACATCTGCAGCGTAAACATCTCTATCTGAGCTAATCATTCTGAACTACATTTACAGAGAGAAACTTTCAGAGTATTACCTGCCTCATCACATCCTAAAGCTGATACGTGATATAGCTCATCCAAAACTCACCTCAATAGTGAGTATTTCTCTCCACTGTCTGTAAAGGGAGGTTGAGGTAACTAATTCAGATATAGACTTTTACCCTGTAGTTGTATAAAGTTACATCAGAATCTGTCAGGAACAGTTAAATAGAGATAACTGATCAAAGGTTTGGATGAGATATCTCTGAAGACACATTCCCACCTCTATTTTCAGTGATGCTGTGCTATCACATAATGCTGACTTGCTAGTCAAGATTTCCATAGCATAACCACTGGAGAATATTGTCTTCCATTTAGCTCTAAAAAGATTTCTTATGACTCCTCCAAAGTGCATAAGAGAACCAGAATGATGACTTTCACAAATGCTCTATTTTGTTGGGTAGCAAGAAATAATGGATTACTGTTATAAATGTATCCACAGAGTAAGCTGGACTTTAGATTCTGTCTCATTTTATCTCCTTTATACTTGCAGTTACACTTTTAAATAAAAAGTGTGGTTTTAGTATAAATTTGACCATTATTAGCTGTAATGTTTAGTTTGCTTCACTGTCCAAGGCTACATCTGTTTTCAAGCACAGGAGCTATTGGATTATTTGCAAAAAGAAAATGTCGCCTTGATTTAGCATGATGATTCTGATAATATAGCAGGTTTTCAGCCCTATAGAGAAAAACATCCCATCTTTACACACTACAGCCTTCCTCAAGCAAAATCAATGTGAGAGATGGAAGGGTATTAACTTTGATTCACTGAGGAATATTGCTGTAGTAATTGCAAGCAGAACATTGATGGGATGCAAATAACCTTTCGAAAGATTCATCACAGAGTTTCCATCACTTCTTTTAACAGCAGGAGCAAAGAAACTCAAAACTGGGCCTGGAACATTTTAAAGAAAAAGCCAAAGCAACTGCATGTATAACACATGAATATGTAGGATTAGCCAGCTTTCCTTCCCCGAGTCTCTTATTTTAAATTTTTTCTTTCAGTTTTTGTCTTTGTCATCTTGGGAACTGACTATTCCAGCCAAATTGATCTTCTATAGTGAGTGTATGATTATGGTATCTGAATGCTGCCATGTAACCATTCAAACCATATGGGAAATTATGTGCTAAGAGGAACATTTAAAAAAAGGCTGGAATTCAAGAATAAAAATGGAACTAAGGAAGCGTGGGATGGCTCCTCAAAAGCAGGATGAATTTGTAGGCCATCCTTCTAGATGTCCTTATTTGAGTTAATGTTTTCCCATTTGACATTAGAAGTGTATTTTCTTCATGCTATTTATACAGAGGATTGCTAATAATAGTGCAAAATCGAAAGAAATTTTCAAGTCGCTGCCATTCCTGCTTTTTTTCAACCCAACCTGTCTTCCCTCTGATCAAAAATTCATTGGGCAGGGATGGTCTTCAGCAGCTCTGAGACTATTTTTTAAAGCTTAGCGGGGCCTACTATAACAATAGAAACAGAACAGTCCATTAATTACAGAATTGTTTTCTGAGCAAGTTGCTATTAGTCATCGTCGGCAGTCATTTTACATCAGCCACTTTAAACAAACTCAGAAAGACAACAGATCATAGAAGTAGATGAAAGCTGAGAGAAAGAGGATCTGCTCAAACTTCCACTCTTCCAATGTTTCCAAAGCCAAGCAAAATTCTCTGCCATGCAGCCTAAATTTCTAGACCTCACTACAGTTAAGGAGAACCAGTTGTCCAATTCTGATTCAGAAAAATTCAGTATGAACTTTGTGTGAAGCTGATTTTGCAGGCAGAGTTTATGCAAATTCTAACACACGGCCAATAGGATGTCTAATATTTCCTGTTCTGGACATTATAGTTCTGTCAGGGGAATTAAGAATCTATCAGCTTTACACGGATCAGAGAACACAGAATGAAGACAGCTGCATAGTACTCAAAACATACTTACTCGTAAAAAGTTGTCCAGCCGTTTTCATTGCTTTTGGTGGCAAGCAGACCAGAGTTGCCATGGTAAGTCATCATGGCCACCTCATGACCCTGTGTGGTTACACTCTTGAGTGCGCTGTTGGTACCAATTGTCACCCAGTAGACTTGGCCATCGGGCACAACCAACCAGAGGGGCATCCCCGTGGAATCTCTTCGGATATTGACTAAGTTGCCGTTGTTGTCAGTGATCAGGGTTATATCTCCATCTCCAGAATAAGTAAAATTGTAAAGATAATCTCCAGTGGTAAGGCTCTGAGTGTATAGGTGCTTACCGCTGGTGTCAAACAAGTAGAGTTCCTGATCTATGGGTGAGGACAACTCATACATATTTTGAGTGTTGAGGAATGGTTTGTTTTTCCGAATAAAGCGTATTCGGATATTTCCAAGATCAGCAACGTACAACTCTCCATCTGCACACACTGCAAGGGAGGACGGTGCATTCAGTTTGGCATCCTTGGCATAGCCATCATCCCCCGAGAAGCAGTCGCAGTTAGCATCGTTCTTGCAGTCACAGCTGCTTGGTGCACCAGCAACGAGAGAAATCTCTCCATTGGTGGTAACCTGCCTGATGCGGTTGATCTTTTTCTCATCAGTTTCAGCAATATATAGGACCCCATTATGTGAGACAGCCAGGGCAGTAGCAGACTCCAGGGTGGCATGTATTGCCACCTTGCTAAGGAGAAAGTGGTCCATCCCTGGGACCTGGCAGTGCATGGGCCTCCCTGCCACTATGCGCACTTGATGGTTCTCAGAAATCTGTAACACAACGTTGTTGTCGAGCACGTACAGAGAATTATCCATCGGGTTGACCGCCAGATCCGTGGGCCATTCGAGACGAACCTTAATGGTAGAAAAGCACAAGGAAATTGTTAGAATGAGACCCTTGTTAATGTATGATTGATACAAATCAATCTTAAGTGAGGATGTTTCAACATGGATTAAAGGGAGAAACGGTAAAATAAGCACAACTGTTTGCTACTACTTCATATGATGGCAGTCTTTGGATTGACAGACTTTGGATCTGAGAGCAGAGAGATCTGAGACTGGGAATTTTGTTGGCTAAGTATCGTAAAATCAATCAGTCAAACAAAACAATGATCCTTTTACTAAACAATTCTCCAGACAAATGGTCCATCTCCTCTGGGTAAGTGACAGAAAACTGGCAGCTGTGTCAGCATGTGTACATCCAAGTTATAACCACCTATTTTGTGCTTGGTGCCGCAAAAATGCAAAACAGCAAATCACTTTGAAATTAGGGTTATTGTGCTTTGTAGAATGGAATACTTGTGTCTTTACAGTGCTTTTTGCTTTTTTTTTATTATTATAAACAAAATGGAAGAATGGCTTCAAGTGACACATCTTAGAAAATACTGATAATCCACAGTCACAGAGGCTGGTAACATCATGAGTGAGCGAGTACTAGAAGGTCTCTGTTTCTAGTTCTATTTGAGCAAGATGCTCTCTTTTTAAGTGAGATTGCTTTTTTAGTTGTTAGTCCAATAGAATTCAGGGTCTCTTTCCCCCACCCCTTTTTTTTTGTTTGTTTTTGTTTTAAACCAAGAACAGGAAGCTGTGCATTTTCTTTTTTAATGTGTAGGAGCCAGTCAGTTGCTGAAATGTTTTCTTAACAGTGACTATTTCCCCATTTGCAGAAGTGTGAAGGGGAACTGGAAATGAACAGCTTTAAAGAATGTTCCTGGTCACCGTCAGGAAGACTTTTAAATAGATTTTCAATGAATTAGAAACAAACAGCTATTCTGGTTGTGCACTGCCTTTCAGTCAGCCAGGCAACTCCAACCTGGAGCAGGTGGATTTGATATCTGCTGGTTAACTGAGATATTGGCCACTTTGTGCCATTCCCCCCAGTTCTGTTTGTATTTGTTTTTATTATTTTTTAATTTTTACTTTTATTTTTATTATTATTATTATTCACTTTATTTTTATTTTTATTTTTTTGTGTACTCGGTGTCATGATGCTGTGACTGAGAGCTCTGGGATGGGCACACATCAAGCTGCGCCATTCCAAAATGCCCCTCTGTCTTTGCTGCAGATCTTCCACCCTTCATCTTGGTTGTTGCATGTCCTTGGTTGTTGTACGTTCTTGGTTGCCTGAAGTGACTTAGTTAGGGGTGTTTTGTGTCCACAAGGTAGCAGTCTTATTGGAAAGAGGAGACAGGAATAGGTTCAAGCCTAGTGCACCATCCCTCACTGTGACTTCATTCGAAACCAGGAGCAAGAAGAGGCCAAGAGCCACACATAAGATTCATACTTCCAAAGCCTGTAGCAGAACATATCTGCCACAGCCATTCTTTACTTTTGTTGCTTCTATTCACATTTAAATTCTTTGTCAACTTTCTTTTTTCTAAAACACCACTTGCAGTGTGTTCAGTTCATTATGCCTTCTAATGGCTGGGATTGTGAAGCTCAGTTTTGTGGCTAAGCAGTGTGCTAATCTATGCCTGGTTTGATTCTCTGTTCACAAAATCTTTCTTTTCTCAGCTTCTGGCCTATTTTAACCCTTTCTGTAGTGAAACATTATAGCCCTTCAGTAACACATGTCCCCATCCTTTCCAGTGGTTTTAAAGCTCTGCAGCCTTGAGTTAACATTGTGAGCAGTTTATTCTGAACTGACTATTCTTAGCTATTCTTAAAAACCACTCCCTATCAACACTGACTGCTAAATATTCCATGTCCTCACATCCCCAACAGCCTCGGGGACCTGACAGAGAAGACCCCTGTAGCTACTGCAAATGATGAAAAGCAATTCCTAGACAAGGTTTTGTGTTCTGTTGATTATTTTTTTAATTTGTTTATTTTTCCTTCATTGATCTTGTGTTTGATATGTTTGTCCAGAACATGACTGGTTAATCTGTCCATTCCAGTACAGGTTTATTTAAGAATGGCTCCCGTCACTTTATGACAGAAGAAAGAGGCTTTCGATGATACATTTTAGTTCATCTTAGAAATGTTTAAATATGACATTGGTAGGCATATAAACCACACAACTTGCCCAGAAATAATTTTAAAAACTTGAATCCACAGTGGTCTTGTAGTAACTGCCCCTGAAATTCAGATAAAGAAAAAAAAAACATGCCTGCAAGATGAGAAACACACTACAAAATGGCCTTTAACCATCAAAATTTACTCCTGTAGAAGGCACCAGAGCTTTTAAACTCATAATTTCAGCTTGTTCATAAATTGCGGACGGTGGGAAACAGTTGCAAAGAAGCAAGAATAACCTTTTCAAATTAGAAGGAAAAACAAGAAGAACAGATTCCATATGGGAGCACGGAAATTATCTAGGTAGCTACAAAAAGGAAACCCCATTGACATCTATTGTGGCTGAATAACAGTACTTAGCCCTCCAGCTATGATCTGTATTTTCATAAGAGAGGGTAACATTCCTCTAGCCAGGCAAACCACCAGTGGCTTAAAGGTTTCAAAGGACAGCATCTCTAAACTGGCACAATTTGACAGGTTGGCCAGTGCTCCGCAGAATTGAGTGCTGGGCCATAGCAGACTTCTCTTCTGCATTATATAAAGCAATCATCAAACTGAGATTTCTTTTTCTCTCTTCCTCTTTTCCCCTCCACCTTTAAACAGCAGGACTAAAAAGCCCAGCATGATGGTAGCTGCAACCAATTTGCAATCTGATGCAATTCAAGATTCTTGTTTTCCTGCTGTTGCTAATTTTGGCACCATAGTCTCTGATCACTATTTCCTAGATGTTAATTTGATTCAGGCCTAAAACTGTTCTGGGCTGAATCAGAATGGGAGGAAGTAATGTAAAAAACAATGGTTTGTTATGCTCTTATAACAGAGCAAGGCATATCCCCACTAAAAGGAGTGCTTTTTAATTTAAAATAACTAGTTCCTTGAGAAGTTAGCCTAATGAAACTTGCTTTCCCAGGAATCTGTGTCTCACAGCTGGTTGGAAGCTATGAACAAAGTCTTAAAATCTCTCTCCAGAAATTCTCTGAGTTCAGCAGTTAGGTCTCCCCTTCAGTCTTTATAGGATCTTCCTTTTTGACCCAGGCATTTTCATAGTACAAAATACGTAAGGATGTTATTCACCCAACATCTCTTTGTCAAACCTGTGGAGGCACACAGACAGGCAGACAAGGTGAAAGCATAGGATTCTATCTGGCAGAAAACCAAAGGCTGTCTTACCTGAGAAATGTCCATGACAGAGTCACAGCTGAGAGGCCGAGCAGATGTCAAGTCATTGGAACCCAACACTGTTGAGATGATCCCATTCTGATCGATCCTCCTGATCATAGTGCCATCTACAAAGTAAATAAGTCCAAACTTGTCCACGGTGATGCCTAGGGAAGCAATAAGTCAGTCAGTCAGAAAGGAACAGCAACCTGAAAAGACGTGATGAATGTGATAGTGTCTGGTCTGACCCTTGAAAAAGTAACACTGCAGTTTGATTGGGAACAATATATTTTCTGGCATTCAAAAAGGATGAGCTGGACACACAGGAGTTCTGGATACTGGGAGCTCTGGAGCAGCACCATTACACTGAAGGCACTTCTGAACATTACTAGCACATAAAGCAACTTAGAAATCCCCAGAAAACATGGAACAGGGCATGGCATCCAGCAAACCCCTAAAAAGAATAGGTTTTCTAATAGTTATGTGTCTGAAACATAGTTATGTCTGACACATAGTTATGTGTTCAGAAACACGATGCCTTGCTCGTAGTATGACTATTGAGCCATGCATGTGAAAATGTTACTCTGGTGAATGGCTTCAGAGACAGTGATGAGAACACCTACGAAAGACTCATCAGGTCAAATGCCAGAAGAGTAAGTGTGGAAGGGTTTCTACTGGAACAACCCCACCAATCTACAGTAACTCACCTGTTTCTGAATATGGCTAGGTGATTTGTATCACTGTTCAAACCCCCCTCTGCTGACGTGCTCCCAATCACTGGATTTGAAATCTGTCAACAGCTGTTACAGACTGCTGACTCTTGTTTCCTTCCCTACAGATATGTGCTATTTCCCTTCCCCTTAGGTGTCATTTCTCAAGTACTTGTTATGTTAGCAAAACCTCCTTTAATCCTCTTTATCCCAGGCTAGCCATACTCTGCATCTTTCATCAGAGGATTTCATGGTGCTTTACACTTACTAATTAGACCTCATAGCAGTCTGTGAGTGTGATCATCTTAATTTTACGTATCAGGAAAATAAGAGATAAAGCAATTTTCACAAGGTCATGGAGAGTATTCATGATGAAAGCAGGAATAAGAAGTTAAGGGCCCCATTCACCTCTCTTTTATGCCAGCATAAATTAAAAATAACTCCATGGATACTAATAGAGTCGCTCATCTCATCTATCCCACGGTTGCAGAATGCTGCGTGGCATGATATTTGAGTATCTCCAGACACTCAAAGAATGTAAAGGAACAGTAAAGTAGAAGAATGTAGAAGCCTGAAACGTCCTTTCCTATCCACGTGAAAATTCTGCTTGGAATATATGAATATATGAATATCAGGATCCTTCTGCTTGGTTTCTTTCGCTAGTAGAGTCGCAGTCACTTGGCAAAAAGTCAACAATGCATTCTGCATACAAGCAAGTATCTGCAGCTCTTTCAATCAGCAGAGAGAAATACCTATTTCTAGGGTGCAATGTATATTGCCCTAAAGCAGATATACATGAGTGATTATACGAATCCTTCTAGATGCACCTTTTCCTTCTTACTCACTATAAGAGGAGAGTACAGCAAATATGTCAAATATTTCAAACAGGGGACACGGTTTAGTGGGCACGGTGGTGATGGTTGATGGCTGGACTAGATGAACTTAGTGGTCTTTCCCAACCTTTATGCTCCTATGATTTCCACAGGAAACATTTGTCTGCAGACAGATGAAGTTAGTGACGTGAGTCCTCTCTATGATGTTTTTTTGGCTGTCATCATGGTGATAGATATGATGGAAAATCTGTTCAAGATAGAAAGACTTGAGAAAGTTTCTGAGAAGCGATGAGATCTTGTGCTTCTCCAAAATGCTGTTTTACAGCCAGATCTCCTTGCTTGAAACATTTACCCTCAGACTTTCATCCACTGTGAGGTATGCTGCAAAGTACACATGCAGCAGTTCACAGATTAAAAGTTTTTGCCCTTCATGCAGCAGGGACTAATCCCCTGATTGCTTTGGAAATTAAAATCATGGCCTTCAGCCAGCATTGTAACTATTGTATGGGCTGGGAGCCATGGAGGTGGATGATAAGTGGAAAAATGTATCATATTTGGTCCTACAGAAATCTACAGAGGAAATGAAATGACACAGAAGATAATCTAGCCTGGAAGTAATGGCAAGAAAACCTCATTGTTTGAGGAAAGAACAAACTTTTCCATTTAGCTGAGGCAAAAGAAAAAATTGAAATAAAACTGCAACCTGTTGAGTCAAAGTCAGTTAGGAGTCAAAACACCAATGTTGCAGACCACTGAGCTGAATGGGAGCTGTGTATTTTAGCTGGGAGGTAAAAACTGCATTTTCCTTGGTCCTTCGCAGCATCTCCGTGCCTGAAGGGCATCACTTTGACCTGGATTGGATATCTGACCAACAGAGCAGTGAGATTTCAGAACAGCCTCTAGGGCGATAAGGAAAAAAAAAATTACTTCTTGCTTCTTTTAAGATCAAGTTCATTAATTTTGGAGGGGATTATATGACAGGATTTCTGAGATAATGGATGACAAGACTAAATGACCCAAGAGATTGCTTCTAGTCCTACACTCCAATACCTGTGTTTAACTTAAGCCAAGATAGAGCTAATCTCAACAGGACCATGAAACAAGACACTCAAAGAAGAGTAGCAAGAACTTTTTGCACAACTTAAAGCTACAGGAGAAGCCATGGCAATGGTGACCACTTATTCCTGCTGTGCAGTATCATAGAGTTATAGGACGGTTTGGGTTGGAAGGGGTCTAAAAGACTATCTAGTCTGAGCCCCCTGCAGTGGGCAGGATTGCCACTAAAATCAGGTTGCCTCATCCAGCCTGGCCTTGAACACCTCCCTGCAGCTGAACAGCTGGGATGCCTCAAAGCATCAGTTGTATCTTAGCACTTTGTCAAAAGCTGCAGGGAGATCTGGAGGGATAGGCATCAATATTCACTTGCATCCATG
Source organism: Lagopus muta (assembly GCF_023343835.1). Lineage (NCBI taxonomy): Eukaryota > Metazoa > Chordata > Aves > Galliformes > Phasianidae > Lagopus > Lagopus muta. The sequence goes on along the minus strand of NC_064433.1, from coordinate 190,652,795 downwards.
GCTTGAAGGATGTTGTCTTTACCTGTCATGACATCTGTCAACATCGTGCCCTAGGTGACACGCTGCTCAGCAACCCATCCAGGATGCTGGCACGTGTCACTTGTCACTGGCATCTGCTGCCAAAGGTTATCGCTCCTCTAATTATTTTGCCCACCATATGGCAACTTCTTTAATGTTTGGTGGTGTTTGTTTGACAACCAGCAATACAATCGAGCACTTTAAGCAATGTGGTAGACCAGCTTTTACAGAGGAGCACTTAGTTGCTCTTCATTGTCTTTTGTTAAGCACTAGGGAACTGGGAACCCTTCCTAGGTTCACAGCCAGCACTTCTCAGGGCGCCTGTCCGTTACTCTGCATGACAGGTCAAAAGGCAGCGAAGGGTGGCAGGCTGGATAATGTGATTTTAAATGAGGCAGAATTTTCTCTCCTAGCGAGTTCCATGTGGATTGGATTGAACTTATCAGCAGTGTGTGCTGACAGCGGCTCCCAGCGCTCAGTGCCGAGCTCCGATGGCTGTTCTGATTAACCAGTTACAGCAATAACAACCTGTGTGCACCTTGGCTCGGGAGCCGCTCTGATCAGTCGATACAGCACAACTTCATTCTGCAGTCCAGCTTAGACAAAGAGCTTGCACACCCGAATAAGTTGAAGTGGGATGGTAAAGTTACCACTTATCATCCTGCTCGGGAGCCATGGCAGGTGCATGCACTCTTATCACAGAGCACTTCTCTGCTTATCCCTCCTTCACAGAAACCAAGCAATCTCAATTACCTTACATTTCCTAGGACCTTCTGCAGGGTAACAAAGTTTTCAATCTGTCTAAGGCCTGATTTCTGTCTCCACACCCCCCTCTCATGGCAACTACTCCAGTCCCTTCCCGAGTTCAGCTGGTTGTCTCAGAATTCAGTCTAATCCCCCAGCCCTGGAATGCTCAAGGCCAGGTTGGATGGGACCATGGCAGCCTGATCTGGTGAGTAGCAACCAGCCCACAACACAGGTTGGAGCAGGATGATCTTTAAAGTTCCTTCCAACCCAACACACTGTATGCTTCTATGATTGATTCTAATTCCAAAGGAGAGCCTGGCTCTCCCATAGACAAGTCTTTAGACTTGCAAAGAGAAAGAAGCATGGTTTCCTTGCAATAGATTGGAGAGGTCAGACCACAACTTTCGATAGGAATTTCTGTTTCCTTTCTGATTATGGCACAGTTCCAGTGTTGGTTATTGGTACAGAGAATGGGTAATTCACATGTTACACATGAAAAGCCAAAGGCCTTGGGTCGCTTTGACAGAAGGCTCCTCTCAAGTTTCCATAGTAACATAAGGGGAATTGAAGATTTGCAGCATACAGCTTGACGTTCAGTCTCACAGTTACTAAGAGAAAACATCTGCTGCCACAAACCAGGTGGTGTTGCAGACCCACATTTTGATCTTCGAGTTATGAAATACATACATTAGGAAATCACGTTGGTTTGGCGGGCAATATCGGTGGTCGGTGGGCAGTTGGACGAGATGATCTTAGAAGCATCTTCCAAGCTTAATGGTTCTACTTAATGATTCTATGATTCCTCTTGGATAGCCAGACAACCCGTAAGACACCAAGGCTTGGAACACCACATGCATTACACCAGCGAGTCGTGCTGATGGAAAGTTGTGACGTGATGACATTTCCTTGAAATGCCAGGACCTTGCAGTGTGAAGAGGTGACGACACAACGTCCCACTGCAAATAGCTGCTGGAACACAGGGAGGCTGTTCTAAAAATGAACCACTAAAAGTGACTGCATTGCACTTCCAGCTCTACTTAGGGGGAAAAAAATGGGCGGGGAGAACCCTTTTTAGTGAAAAAAAAAAAAAAAATAGGTGCTAAAGGAATATAAATTTGAAGTTTTCTTGTCAGGCTTGATGCTGAACGACCGTGTGATAAAATGGCAGATGAAAATCAATGTCAATAAGTACAGAGGAGTTCACAGGGGAAGGAGTAAGTCTAACTACCCATACACAATGACAAGCTGAAAAATAGCACAGAGGAGTAAAGATTTTGGATTTTGTGAGAAAACTTTTTTGCAAAGATCAGCTTGGTGCTCCGCAGTGGTCAAGAAAGGAGCTAAAAGACAGGAATGGATGAGGAAAGGCAGAAAGAACAGAAAACACTGCTCTAGTTGCAAAAAAGAACACTTCTCCATACTGTGGCTAAACAAGTTCTAGAAATTAGTAGCACAAGACTTCCTCTGGGGAATAAGATAGGTGTTCAGGGAGATTTGTCAAAAAATTGCTGGCGGCATCGAAGCATGGGTCCAGGTGCAGCTTCTTTAGAAGGTCCCTGATTAGAGTCTGGCTTCTTAGAAGGGCAGCGTAACTCTGCTGTTGCCCCTTTCCCTGTGTGTCTTTTCTGGTCAAATTAAGAGATGGCATTTTGTTCAATAAGCCTCTGGTCTTCTTTGAAATGTTCATTTTATTCCTATTTGACAAAATCGGAACAGATTGTGGAGGGCTCAGTTTCTTCTAATTCTGTCAAACTCAAGAACGCTTAGCGAACAACTGAGATTTTGTTTACACATTCAGCAGGACACAGTGAAGGAAGCAATCTGTCCCAAATTAATTACTTCATTTTGCATTGTTTTTGCCGTGCTAAATGAATGAGATCCCCACCCCCAGCTCTGTCCCTTCTGAAACCATCTTCCAACCGTGTCAGACTTGTCATGGCAATCTCTCTTAATTGCAAGCTCCTTGGTAATTTCTCTGCCACATTTTTCTCAAGGAGAACCACTGGCGAGTACTCAGATGAAAACAAATGCTCTGACAAGCTGGAGTTTTAATTTTTCTTTAGATTGCTTGTAGAAGACAATTGTTATTAGCAGATGATAATTAGAAAGTGGTAACACTTGAATTTGCAAGGATATATTGAAATCCACTAGCATGTGAAAGGGCCAGTGGGCTCTGCGGCAAATCACAGAATTATGGATTGGTTTGGGTTGGAAGAGACCTTTAAGATCATCTAGTTCCAAGCCCTCTGCTGAATGCTTCCAGGCAGGGGACGTCTACAGCCTCGCCGGGCAACCTGTTCAAATAACTGGGAGTATAAGCTGTGACAAATACCCTGAATAAACAACTGCCACCACTGTTTCATCTGTCAGGCTACCTCTCCTGTTTATCTACCTGTGCTATTAATTTCCAGAAATTCTTTAGCCATGGTATGGAGAAGTGTTCTTTTTTTGCAAGAAGTTTGTTTCCCCTTAGGGAAGAGCCAGAAGACATACGCAGAGCTGATGCTTGACTGGTCCAAGAGGTTAAAGGTAGATCCACAAGACCCAAAGAGATGATAGGTGCCCCATCCCTGTGGACATTCAAGGTGAGTCTGGACAAGGGCTTTGAGCACCTGATGGAGCTGTGGGTGTCCAGCAGAGTTGGACTAGATGACCTTTAATGCTTCCTTCTAGCTCAAACGGTTCTGTGATTCAGTTCTATGAATTTGTTACTCCATGACTGATCCATCAGTTTTTATGAATTACAGTTTTTCATCTGGTAGGATTCTATTCTTTCAGTATTTTCCAGCAAGCTGCAAATGCCAGCTAATTAAAAGCTACTTAATTAAAATCGTGAAATAGAAGGCAAGACCTTGTTTCCTTACAACTTTTGAACAAGCTGCAAAGATGTCCACAAAATACATAGTAATTATCTTCAGTTAAAAATTAACTTTAGCCTTAAAAAGTCTCATGAGGACCGGTGATCCTTAAAGAGGTAAACTCTCCATGTCCAGCCCTAGCCAGGAGATATTTCTATAGCTACAGAATCATTTTCTGATGTACTCTGGTCTTTCACTTCCCTTGCCAAGAGAGGGGAGCAGAGGGTAACCTGAGGACTACTGGTTACTTGTACAAGAAATCACTGCTATTTCAAACTAATATGCAATACCTTCACACCAAGGAAGAGAACTTGCCAGTGTTTCTGCTAGGATGCACTGCAGTGAAGGTAGAAACAATGCTGACATTACATTGTCAGTTCAAGTTTTCACTGTTAATCATTTATTGAGGCGAATGGGAAGTGAGTCACACCTGCCAAGGCTATTTGTCTCAGCAGGCATTGCAAACTTGGGCTAGAACCAGATCAGAGAACAGTGTTTGCAAACTTTCCATTGGAGGTGTGGACTCTCTTGATTATTATTTTCTTGTTGTCATTTTGCTTCATGTCATTTCCTCTTTCACTCTCAATTTACTTCTGTTCCATGAAATTTCAGAGCAATGAGGAACGAATGCATGCATTCTGCCGCTGTGTGATTGAGGTGGAAGAACAGCCTCCAGAGAGCCTGAATTGCCAGCAAGAAGGATTTCAGTGCTGAAAGCTTTGAACTCCACAGCTTTGTTTCCCACAGTGAATTCAGAAACATAATTCAGCTAAACCATGCCACCTCCACCAATGCAGGGAGATGAATAATATTCCTCTTATCTTGTACAAGGGAGAATGGAGGTCCAACAAAAGTTGTTTTCTTTTGCACTGGTTGAACAACAAAGTGGTGCAGAAAATGGTATTACAGATCTCTGGATTCCCTGATCTCGTGACTCATCTGTCAGACTGTTTGAATCTCTGTGCCCAAGTCATCTAATTTTCTTTTCACTCATTTCAGTGAGACAATTTCTACTTCTCAACCTGCTTGCAGGTAGTTCCCTTTCTATGCCTCTGACGATACTTCATCTCAGTGTAACAGTCACTTCATGGGAGTTTGGAGTGCCTGAAATCCATTCTGGGCCCTTTCAATATTCCTGGGGGAGCAATTTGGCCTACCGTGCTCTTTGACACAGAGAAGATCTAGCAAGGCAATTTCTTCTGCATCCTGCCAGGAAATAGCTAGCCCAAATGTAACAAAAAATATCACAAGTACAGATGATACAAAAGGTCACTAAATCACTTTGTTTTTTTGGATTCAGTAACAATAATGTCATCTCTATGTCAAGAAAAATAACTTCCCAAGAAATCCAGCCAGAAAGAGAAACAACAGCTCCGCTGTCTTCCTCTTGCCTGCTCTTTGTGAAACAAGTTGTTAAAGGACCCCTGAGATTTGCAGAGAGGCTGCTGGGATGGGCTTGGAAATAGATGTGGTAAAGAAGGAGGGAGCTACAACTCCCAGATGTGAGCGAAAAGGAAACCTGCAGCACACCGATGTCCAAGCCAAGAGCCTGTAAGTAACTCCCCTCAATCCTAACATCTGGGCAACAAGATGCATGGCAGGCAAAAATGCCACATTTCTAAAAGCATTCCTGCACAGTGGTCCTTCTCTCTTCATAAGCACCACAGGGTATATGTACCAGCAACATCTTCCACCCCCTCTTTACACTCTGTGTGTGTTTTTTTCAGAGGAGCTGTGGACAGCTGGGCGGGATGGCATCCTCCATATGCAGGGCTTGTTACCTTGAGATTGCCAGACTGAAGTCTTGGCTATGCATAGGACTGCATATGTTTGGCTAGGCCTGTTTTGAACAATTTAGTTCACAGTCATGAAGGTTGTGTGATGCTTTTATTCTGATTTGACTGTGCTTTTATCAAATATAAGCAAGATAATCATGAGGTGAAGACATACTCAACTACACCACTTCCTACATCAAAATTAGCACCCCCTCTGTATAAGATTCAAGATAGATGCCATGATACCTAATGTTGATGTATAGACCTGAGTTTCATGTATCTCTGAGCTGTCTTTAACTCTTGTTAGGATTTTATATATAGCAACACTTATAGAGCTTATTTTGTATGTCAAGAAAGCCTCAGTGAACTGAACATAAGTGAATCTTACCCAGATTGGTAAGGACCAACCACTGTTATTTGATGAGGAGGAGGGATAGCTATAGTGGGCATAAAATTGATGGGTGGTTTTATTCTGTTGCCCTTTGCACATTTACCCATTGCGACACACCTCTGGTTTGGCACTAATCCCAGCCACTCAACAGTGGGCTGAGAGCAAGACGTACGCTTTTATTTCCAAAGGCAAGCCCTTAGCATGTGTTTGAGGACTGGTTTGAAATTGCCTGCAAAATCCTGGGGCCTTTCTTCCAGCATTACAAAACAAGCCACTTTCAGAGAGATTCCATAAAAAGCCTGTGGAGAAGAAGTAGTCTCACCCCTGGGATTTGTAAGGGTAGCATCGGTGCCTTTGCCTCCATCTCCGCAGCGGGTATCATCAAATGGGAGGCACTGGTCTCCAGTTCCAGCCAAGACCTCTGAATTCTTCACAATGTCTTTCACTGAGGTGGTTGACTTTATTTTGTAGATACGTCGGCTGTTGGTGTCAGAGAGGTAGATGGAGCCGGTGATTGGATCTGTGGTCAAGTAATACTTATGAGCTGGGCTGTGGCTGAAAAACAAGGGCATGATGTCATTATTTTTTGGGATGATTTTCTTCCTTATGTCAACAATCAATATAAGCACTTTAGAGAATAAAAATGCACAGGGTAGACACACTGGGAAAGGGAAGCAGTGCTGTATTTGCAAATCTTAGTACAGGTGTGTTAACAAGCTCAATCTGTGACCAATTGCTGTGCCTGGGAGTGCTCTCTGGCACTGAAAAGGAAAGGGCTTGCTGAACAAAGACAAACACATGCCAGGAACTACTACAGATTGAGTTCCAGTGCCTGGGATCACTTAATTTACTTAACGTAGCCCTGAAACTGGTGCTAGGGCAGTGCCAGACAGTGGAGGGAAGGTATAGCACACTAGACCTAGAAAACAAAGTAAAAAATAAATGTATCTGCCCTCCCAAGGAAAATCCCAGGACAAAAACCCAAATGCAGACCTAATCATAAAGCACTTGAAGATATAATTGTGAAGATCACCCCATTGGGGCTTAGCTGGTGTTCTTGCATGTAAATCCCACTGACTTTAGCAAAGAGCCTAGCATCCTTTCCTGTCCTTATGGAGATAAGGAACTTGCCACCACCAAATTCACTGGGCTTCCGTGAAGGGAGAAACCAAATGACCCTTAAAGAGTCATACTTTGCCCTAAATAACAGCATGAACCAGAAGAAGGGATGAGGAATCTGAACATCATACCCGTGTTAAACAAGAAAGGGTGGCTATGAAAATGGAGTGAGCAGATGTAAGGATAACATTTTTAGCTCCATGGCCACAACATTAATGAATCCAAGACTGAAAAAATGGATAATGTCTCTAGAGGTACTTGAGACCAGGTTGGATGAGGCCCTGGGCAACCTGATCTGGTGCCTGATCCAGTGGTCAGCAACCCTGCCTGCAACTGGGGTTGGAACTAGAAGAGCTCTGAGGTCCCTTCTAACTCAAGCCATTCTATGATAAACCAGTATCTGCATTATGGAAAGTATTTGATGGAATTGGCTAGAAGCAACAACCAGATTAATTTAAACACAATAATTTAAACAATTTTAAGAAATTGCTTTTGAAGAATTCTATCTATAGCTTGGTAAGACTTTCTTTTCTTAAAAGCTTTCTATCAGCGTGTATTGAGCTGCATCTGTTCTAAGCCTGAAACCAACAGATGAAACCTGCAGCACCTGCTGCCTGAAAACAGGTTTCCATCTTTCTAAGAAAGGCCAAACAGTAATTGGAAGAAGTACAAAAATGTCTCTCCTTTCCTCCAGAACAACTCAAAAATGTCCAAACTGATCAGCTAACTAGAATTTCTAATAGATGTACAGACCATAGTTCAGAGTTATGCTCTTGTGGAATGTTCCAGGAGAAGCTTGTTAGAAAGCTGAGTGTCAATCACAGTTGACTCTGTCCCTCATTTTAAGAAATTTCCTCTCTCCTTCAACCTCTACATTAGGTGAATTAACCCCTCTTCAGGCACATAAAAATTACTGGATTACTGTCAGGTTTAAGAAGACATTCTTCATTCAAATTACTTAGTACTTTGGGGAAAAAAAAAAGCACCTTTCTGATTTATTCTAGAATATCCCCTGGGATTTATCTTATTAAATGTGAACAGATTCCATTTCCACAAATGACACTGATTCTTGCTAAATAAAGTACTCTGACCTTCAAGACAGCTCCAGCCTGACAGTTGAGTCTCCATCAGTATTCCCTCCCAATGACAGCAGGCTGGTAGGGTGTTATTTCATTTACCTGTGTGTCACTCACGCTAAGCAAGTGGCCTCAGCCCTGGTGGAAGAAGTTCCCAATGGGAATCCATCATTTCTTTTGATCAGGGCCTTGCATTGTTCACTGACTGTCCCAACAAAGCTCAGCTGAACGTCAGTCGGCTTTTGTGCTGTTTGTAATCTTTATTTTGCACAGGAGGTGGACAAGAGGAGGAGATTTTTAATGGCACTTTGCAATTCTCTATCATCTTTGCCTGGAGAGCACAGATAGTTCTCACCGAGTCTTACAGCCTGCAATCTGCATATGGATGAAATTAAACAACTTCTGCTTTACCTAGTCAAGCTTCTCAACTTCTCAACTCTAACAATAGGATGGGGGGAATGGCTTTATACTAAAAGAGGGAAAATTTAGATTGGATGTTAGGAAAAAAATGTTTACTCAGAGGGTGGTGAGGCCCTTGCACTGCTGCCCAGAGAGCTGTGGGTGCCCCATCCCTGCAGGTGCTCAAGGCCAGGTTGCGCAGGGTCCTGGGCTTTCTGAGCTGGCGGTGGGCAATCAGCCCAGGCAGATCTCCAGGGGTCCCTTCCAACGATTCTGTGGTTCTGTGATTCTGTGAAATTGTCTTTTCAGCTGTGTGAGCATTAGGAAGCATTAGGTCATCTTTATCAGCTAGGCTTATGTTTACAGGCAAGGCTCATTATGGTCTCCTCTGCACTGCTCCATGCATGGGGCTGCTGTGTGTAGGAAGGCTACCTTGGATGGCTTATTCAATGGAGTGCTGTGAAGCAGGGATGCTAAAACACAGACTGTTAAAAATGAACTAGCTGGAATTTACCCACTGGTTTTGGCTGCCAGTTTGCACTACAGGGAAAGAGTCACATTCTGACCTCGCATGAATTGCATAGTGTTCTACATTGGAGATTTTGTTGAACACTTTGAGATCCTTCAAATCTCATCAAAGGATGAGAGATGTTGAATAAGCATAATGTAAAAATACTGCGAAAAAAAAAACCCAAAAAAAAACAGATAACCAACAAATCAAAACAAAAAAGCTGTAAAAGTTCCCAACTTGCTTTGCTTCATCTGTGATAATACATGAGCACTGGAGCTGGGAATTTGATGGCCTTTCTTTTTATTTAAAGTCACAATCAATAGGAAAAATCTGAGTGGCAAATTGGGCTGAACTGAGCAACAAGTGAAATAAATCTGCCTGGGGCAAAGCAGAGAAGATTTCTGTCTTTTCCTTTCATCCTCTCTCATTGCTCAGTTAGATAAAGGAGCAAAACAAAAGACAAGATTTTCCACTATTCAAAAGACGATCAGTTACAGTGTTTGTAGTCTTAAGAGTATTTATCCCCCATATTGAGAGTGCCATCACTAGGAATGGGCTGAGGGGAAAGAGCTGATTTCCAATTCAGATCATTCCTCCTCCTATTAAGATTTTTTCAGAAGAAACTTTGAGCACTGTATTGATAGCTTAATTCCCTGAAGCAACAAAACCAAGTTGAAAGGATGGGGTGAGCTGATCCCTACCGAATCCAGACTCTTAGTGGGTAATAGCAAGCATGATGGTGTAGTCATTGGGAATTAGGACAGTCTTGTAAGCAGAAGCCTTGCACTCCAAAGCGAAAGGAAGGTGATATGGCTTGCCTATATGCTTAATGTGATATGATAGCAGTTGGAAATCTCTCAAATTCACAGGGATGCCTAATGGTTGGGGCTGCATATAGGCTCCCCCATACATCTGCCTTGTCCACTTGTTTTTTCTGCTTATTAGAGCAGGATAGTGCCAACACTCTCTGGGTATCTCTCAGCTTACAAGATTCATAGTGATAAGAACACTAGGTGGATAGGCAGACATGTTGCACTCATCTAGATTGTTTCTGCAGTGCTATGATAGATGCACAGGCTGTCATTATTCCCTTGGCACAGAGCCTGCGTTTTGGAGGAGCCTGAAGACAGGACCTCCTGCTCCAGCATGGGAAATCAGACTCTAAGAAACAAAGTTGGGAAAAGAGAGATGGTCCCTGATTTCAGTAGGTTACCTATAATAAAGTCTGCATCTTCTAGTTCATCGACTTCTGTTCAAAGCCAGGGATTGATCTAACTGAGCTTCACATGTCTACGAGGCAGATGCTGTGGCTGTCTTTATGTCAATAGAGAGAAATGACAAATTTTAGGTATGATTCATCTGACATTTATAACCATTATGTTACAAGATGAACTGCATCTCAGTTTTTCAAGTGCAAGGCCATCTATCAACTCCTACAAAGGACAACTTCTGTCAGTGGTAACAGTATGGTTGTGGTTTGCACTGGGGTTCAGTAGTTACCCCTAGCAGATAATCTGAATAGAACTCTGGTGCTTCTCTGGGTCTGATCTCTTTGTTTCAGCACATGAAACCATCCCTGTAAAACTTTCTGTGTTAGCTGCCCTCTTCCCCTCTGAGCCCTGCTGGCCACATGCATTTGCTGGTGACTAAAGAACAACTGAATTCCTGAAGTCAAGAATTTTTGTTCCATGGGGCTGTTTCCATGGCTCCGTGCTCAGCACCCTGCAGCTCACAAACAGAGGATTTTATTACTGCCTGTGTGAGGTATTGGGCTTTTTTTTTCTCCCTGGGTGACATTCAATAGATTAGCACATAAGGAGGCCACACAGCACAGTGAGCTGAATTTACACTTGGCCTTTTAGTGTTTTCAGTTGGTGTGCGATGCCCAAAACTCTTCTAGTGTGACAGACTGGATAATAAAACTTCATAGCGATGCCGTAAGCCAACCCACAAACTGCAAAGGACTTCTGATCTGATCCTAGGGCAGTTTTCTCAGACATTTATTTTTGCAACTAATTGTGGCAACTGTCTCTTTGAAGTATGAATGGAAAGAAGAAAGGAGGAATATATCTACGTGTGGCCATTTTCTGCGTATTTGCTAGACAGAAATGCTTCACTGCCCTCCATGTTCCTGCAGAGAAAAGATAACACTAATAAACAGCAAATTATTACTGCCAGGCTTGGAAAAAGCCATTACCTTCTACTGGCCCATCAAGACAGGTCCATACACAGACATGTGGGAGAAAGTTCATATTCATCTATCGTCAAATGACAGATGGGTGTAAAACTGGGAGAGATCACTATTTGGTGATGCTTTTTGGGTTGGCTGACATTTCCATGTTGGCCCACAGCCTTTTTGGCTGTTAGAACAGAGTTAGATCTTAGCAAACCCATGTTGCACTGGAAAGCAAAGCCTCTTAGATGGTAGCTGTGGAGCCTTTGGAGAGCAAGATCACAGCAGGTGACATAACTGGGAGGAAATATTTTTTTCTCTGAATTGAGGAAATTTCTGCATATGGACTGCAGCTTTTTCAAACCACTGAGGTTCCCATAACTGAATCTCTCTGCAACTATTCCCTGCCAATGATGTCAAGCTTAGAACCTTATGGAGCTCAGAGCACTGCAGCTGTAACTAAGACTACACCCGCTCATTTTGCGGTGGCTCAGGAATGAAGAGGCTTCCTAACAAGAACTGTTAGGGCAAAACGACACAGAACAGCTGCTAGCTCACGTGGATGACTCTCTTAATGCAGCCTCAGATGGGAATATTTGATCTAGAGCTCCTCCTCTCCTCCACCCTTATCAGACACCTTTGGACTGTACTGAAGAGGGAATGCTTTCATTGCTTGCTTTCATTTAATTGCTTATTTTCTAGGAATTGCCCAAAGTGAAGCCCTGCAAAATTCATAAAGCTCTGGTGGCATCTGCAGCATTTGTGGCCAGTCCATATATCTTGGCTCAGTTATTGCCTTCATATAGAACAACACTTCTTGTAACAGCTGCTCTCCTTCACTGTCAAAGCAGGTGCACTTTAGTAGCTATGGATTTCTAGGTCATTAAGGATAGTGGCTATGTATTTCTAGGTCATTAAGGATACAACCTGGCTGTTCCAAAGAGAAATTAGTTTTTCTATTGCCTTCAAATGATGTGAAAGAGGAGCTGGGGGCTGGAACTCAGCCTGATGAAGATAGTCGGTGCAAAGGTCTTGAGTACCAGCCTTGCAGCCAAACTAGAAGCTTTGGGCCAGTTCATTATAGAGGGAAAAATCAGTCTTTCATTAATGTTTTGGCAATAAGACAAAAAAACACTTTCTACTCCACTGCATTTCCAGGCATGCAGACAAAATGAACATTTCTGGTTTTGCACAGCCTCTATAAAGCCAAAGAAACATAAATAAAAAGCATGTAGCAAAAAAAGGTTCCCAAATGCAAATAGAAAACAAAACCAAAAACATCCCAACTCTGCAGCCTAGCCTTCTAATATTGAAAGCATCTGGGAAGAAGGATGGGAAACTTGTCAGAGCCAGAGAAGTCCTTGCAAACACAAACAATGACAGGCTGACATCTTCGTGAACAAAATTGATTGGATCAAACTCACTGCAACTCCAGTGAGCCCAAGTGACAAATATTCTTAATGACAAAGACAACTGAGGAGTCTCTCTGTCGTGCTGTTTCCTTGTTGTTACTTCCTTTCTTATTGCACTTCCTGACTAAGGCTCTGTGTTGCACTACCTCCTAGCTAAGCCTTGTGCACTTTCACAAAATGTGAATGCTCTCTGTGGAGAGCTCTAATCGACGAACATTTACAAAATCTTATTCCTTAGGTACATCTGACCTTTCATTTTGTCCGTCCTCACCCCAAAGCTCAAAAGGAAGACATTCCACCACCAAATGAGGATCATTTTTCCATCAAAGCTCTTCAAGCGACTTGTGTCCTGGAGCTGCTCTCTCTTGACTTGCTTGGTTAATTCCCACCCGCTTTTCTTACACCCTCCTCCTTAGGCACTCCTCTTGTCTCTATATTTCCTTGTCTGCGACTGCAACAGATCATGCCAAAGTCTGTGTGATTCTGCTCTGTGATTAATGGCTCCCCATTCTGATGACTGATCGCCTACGCCAGTTTTAATCACAGCAGCTTCATTTCCTATTGAATCATCTGGAAATGGCACTCGTGGCTCACTGTGTAACAACATGCAACAAGACAGGGAGCAGCATAAGAATTCTCCACTGGTTGGCTTACCTATGTCTGAAATCTTTATTTCTGACAGAAGACAGGAAAGCAGGGAATAGAAGAAAGAATGAGGTGTTAGCGGCTCAATTCGAAGCATTATTAGCAGATTGAAAACTTGACAGTAACTGTATCATACAATGCAATAATAAATAAAGACTTAGCTGGAATGACACTGATATATTTTATATTGGATATTACTTGTCAGTGAGCTCACTTACGTATCACTGCATATCACAAAGGAAGTAGGATCTCACCTGCTTGGAGTTATCCACTTAATGTAAAAGATAGGGCCAGGCAGACTTTATCACACAGAGCTAAATGTATGTGGAAGTAGATATCTGCACAGCTTTTTTTCACTAGCACTCAAAGCAGTATTTTGTGATTTACAAAGGTAACTTCCCAATTGCACCGTTGTGGGTGGCAGTTCATTGCCATAACCTCAGGAACTCCAGTCCAAAGAACTGAATAATCCCGAGACGGACATATTTCATGGGTCTGGTTACATACCCAGCTGCAGTTATCTGTGACCCCTCTCTACAACAGAACGCTACGCTTAAAAAACAAAAACAAAACAAAATTAAAAAAAAAAAAAAAGGACTAAATCCAAATAGTGAGGGTGTTAATCTCTACAGAGATGCTGATTTGAGAAGGCACAAGCGAACTCTATTTAATGCAAAAGCAATGGTTTTCCTCCACTGCTTTTAGTCAGCCTGCATCTGAACCCATGTACTTTATAGCACACCAGAGTGAAGAAATGTTTATTAGATCCAGTAACCTAAGTGTTTGCACAGATGAAGCAGCAATCATTCCAGCAGATTTAAATCTGGAGTAAATTTGTGGCTCTACGCAAAAGTCAGCAAGGCCACTCTGTCAAGGCTCCCAATTTTCTCTTTTCCAATCAGGAAACACTCTTTAAAACCTCCACCGGGTCTGGTATTTCCACTGACAATGAAACAGAGATTGGGTTTTCCAAATTGTACTTCTGGGAATGAGATATTAATCCCAATGAGTTGCAATGGGATTTTGGCCCCAAATCACCTAGGATCTTCTGGAAATCTCACCTTTGGCCATTAAAATAACTTTCTGGCACTAGAAGAATACTATATTCTTTAATGTGGACCAGTACAGAAGATTTATCCCACTTTCTCACCTTATGAATATGAGATAAGTATTTGTCTGTCACACAAATGAATAGATACATCAGCTCTTTGCTTATTTACTCAAAAGGAACTACAGCCCTCTCTAACATGTCACTGTGGGCTTCCATATCCAACAACAACTGATTTTGTCATCTTTGTGTGGGCAGAGCAAGACATCTATTCTGCAGGTGCCAACCTTGTGACAGCTGTCTGGATTTTGTTCTCATACACCACAATCTACAGCTCTGTGTGCCAAATCAAGCCTTCAGCAAGGTCTTGTGGGCCTAATGACTGTAGTGTGCTTGTTAACGAGGGACTAAATGGATCATAGAAACAAGTACTGCTGCAGATGCTATTTTTCACCTGCAGCTTTGTGGAGCAAATGGTAATGCAAAGCAGTGCTGCATGGGATCCTGCTGTTCTGGTCAGCTGTGATGGGGCCCTCCACATGGCACTCCTTGAAGAAACAGGGCCTTACTTTTGTCTCCCAGAGACAGGATGTGAAAACAGAATATAGCAGGGTTTCTTGCTTTCTGGGAAATTCTCTTTCAGACCAGATCTTAAGAGCTAAATGGGAGTGCCAACAGTCCTATAATGCAAACTTCATATTGAGCTCTCGGGTCAGGTTCTCCAAGTAGAGAAGCCTCATTCAAAAATACTGGTTTAACTCCAGTGACATTCCTGGAGTGAGTCTACTCCGTCCACAAGAAGAGTCCAGAACCAGGCTCATGTGCTTTGAAGTCTTGTAAATTGTTATAGAAATGTTACAAATGAAGAATATTACTACTGAAGTCAATATGAAATTTCAGTTCCAGTCACAATCTATTTAATTTCCTCAGAACTTGTGATAAATCTGTAATGTTCTGTACCCTTCATTATTTTTAGTGGTTGCTCTTTAACAGGCCTCCGAAGTCTCTCCTGATATATTGTTTTCCTTTGTAATTTTGAGGTAAAATGAAACGCTTCAGGTACTCTAAGATGTTCCATCTATATCTTCATCCTATAACAGCTGTTCAGTTGGAGACTAGAGGGAGCCAATATGTGTTTGTCCCTTGAAAACAACCAGAAAAACCTCGGGTTTGTGACTCCCTAGGTGATCATCCTGTCTTAAGTATGAATGATCATCTATCCTGATTAACCTCTATGTACTGTCATCACTGCTGTGTCCTTCCAAGTCTGGGTTATCCTGGAGGCTGGTTGTTAATTTTAAGAATTCCCACTGGCCTACAAGCAGACCAAACGGGAGACATTACCACAGTTTGATTTAGCAGCACAAAAATCTGACAATATTTTTAGTATGTGATGAACTTGCTCGGCCAAATTTTCTCTGGTGTAAGTCAAAATTAGCATAGTTGCAGAAGAGGCAAATCTGGACAGGTTTTATTTTTTCTTTTCTTTTCCATTCTTCTTGTGCTTTCTATTATAACTTTTTCTTATTTTCCTTTTGGGTATGCAAGACTGTGCAGAGCTTAACTGCATAATTATAACAGCCACATGCAGCACGATGTACCTTAGTTCCAGTATGTTGGTGACATTGCCAGAGGGAAAGATTCTTCGGATGTAGTTGAAATCTCCAACATAAAGACTTCCATCAGATCCACACGTTAGAGCAACAGGAGCCAGGAGTTTGTTCCCATCTGCAAGACCATTGCAGCTTGGACAAGAGATGCTACGTCTACGGCCATTGCCCATAATGCTTCCAATTACAGGAGGCTGCTGGGAAATAAACTGGTTTTCCCCGTTTCCTTTATGCAAGATACCTACAGAGAGAAAACAGTAATAACAAAATCAAGAAATTGAGATTCACAGGGAGGATACATGGCACTGCTGGAAGTGGCAAGGAGGTGTACTGTTTTCATAGTACTGTTCTGTGATTGCTGCAAGGAAGGTTACCTTATCTGAAGCAAGCATTTTTTTTTACAGGCCCATTTCATTCCTCACAAGGTAAATGCACAGAGGGAGAACAAGGCTGCTTATATTTGTGAATGAAATACACTTTTCAGCATCTCACGAATTTTCACTTTCCTTTTCTGCTCCTGTCCGCCCTGTAGTTTGCAGGCTACCAGGTAATAAATAAATAAATAAATCACATAGCTCATGAAAAGAGGAGAGACAAGAAAGCCGTGGCGCATTCTCTAGAGGAATGTTTCATCTACAAAGCTCGGAGGAGCTCGGTGTATGTTCACTATAAGCGTAGTCTTTTCAGCCACGGTGTGGGCTGAATTTAGATATTTGCTCCCATCTCACTGCTACCATTCAGAGACAGACAGTGCTTCCATCTTTTAATTGCATTCTGATCACCTTTCAGGTCTCCCTGTTGCTGTCCTCAACTCTCTTCAAGGACTCTGGAGCCTTCCATTTTCCCTTATAACCCATGAAGCTTCTCATTTATGCAAGTCCACTTGCACGCTGCATAATGTGGCTGGGTGGATTTATAATCACTGCTAGTGACAACTTGAATACACTCTCTTTGTTTACTTTAGGATTATTTTCCTTGATAATCACTTTTTTAAAGAAAATACAAAGTTAGGGGTGCCTATATATTTCATGGGCATTCATCTGATTCACCATTATCAGCTTCTTTTGGATTTACATGCACCAAATTGTTTCTAAATGTAGATTCCATAAACAATTTGTTGGTAGAAAACAGGGTAAAGTTCTTATGTTGATCAGGTTTCCCCCCTTTTCTTTTAATTCTTAATGATAAGCAACTGGGCCCTGCCGCACCGCATTATTCCTTGGTTATGTGCTACAGACAACCTACCACTTTGTATGTTGAGGGCATGGTGTTTGTCCAGGGACCATCCTCCAAGCTTGGAAGCATCAATTTCATAACCCTGAAGCACAGCTGTCCTCTTCTCCCACAGGATCAAGTCAGGACACGACTCGTACTCATAACCCACGGAAACTGTGAGCAAGAGAGAAACAAAAGAGCCCCCCCAGATTAGTAACCTGGAAATATGCAGTCTGCACACTAAGAATTTCAGCTGAGTTGGGTAGGAACAATACTACACTCCACTGCCTATTTCATTTAAAATGCCATCATCATAACGTGGACTTGCAGTGTTTCCCACTTTAAAGGCCATCTGCATTTAAAAAAGGTTGACAGAGTTGTAGATGTTGGACAAATGTGCTAAATACTTAAAAGGCACTGTTTTAAAGACATATCTTAAAACAATGACTATTCTAGAATGTAAAGCAATGCTGTACTCCTAAATAGGAGGATTTTAATCTATCTGCCATCTTTAATATAAGACTGCATGTCAGGAATTTGATGAATATCATGGCCTTACTACAAATGAAGCAATGGGCAAAGAATGGACATCAGTTTTAGATGAGGCTGACTTGTGGTCATTGATAACGTCAACAAGGTACAAAGAACACAGTTTTGCTTGTTCTGATGTCTAATCAGAGTCTTTCATAACCCTGCTACACATACTGGAGTTATTTAGGAATAAAATTATGTCAGAAGAAGAATCATATTTTTGACAGAATAATGGCTCCTTTACGGTTTTCTCAGAAGTATCAAGATCCTGTTTTATTGGCCTGCTTTTCTTCTGCCCTACCTTATCTTTCCAGCACTAATGGCTGGAACAGAGGAAAACTGTAAGTTCTGCACAAATGAAAAGCAATTACATGGCTAATTTTTGCCAGTAAAAAAAAAGTCTGATCTCCAAAACAGTGCTGAGCTGTAAGTGAACTCAGTATCCCCCACCAAATACAGCCTTTTGAAAGTTCACAGAGGGGGAGATGTAGCTCAGGAAATGAAGGCTTGATATTTTCCACTGTGCTAGTGGATGAAAGCATTAAAAGCCTGGGTGCTGTTGTTTTGAGAATCCTGGGACTGCAGAGCTGTGCAGTATGCTGGGATCACCTGCTCATCTAGCATCTTACAGAGCAGGTAAACATGCTATGAAGGCACAGCTCTCATTCTGGGATCCAGACTGGGTAAGGTTCAGCAAGTTGTATCTCTCAGCCTGCTCAAAACAGCTGAGTTTAGTGACTGAGTACAAGAAATGCACATCCTCTCCCTCTTAGAAAACAAGATGAGAAAGAGACTTATCTTCTGTGAGGCTATGAGGAATCAGGGCACCATCCTTCTGTCAAAAAGATATCTATTTGTTAAAGATCTCTCCCATCTTGTTAATAGCTCTCTTTACCAAGGGCTGGTCTACCTTCAAGATCTTTGACTGTATTTGCTCTGGGTGCTCATCAGATGGAAAGGGAAAACTGCAGAGTCACTACACACTCAAAACACTTCCTTCCTGGCAACATCACACATTAGATGTCAGAGGAATTTTCCAGTGAGTGATGAGATGCTGGAACAGTTTGTCCAGAGAAGCTGTGGATGTCCTATCCGTGGTTCAAGACCAGGTTGGATGGGATCCTGGGCAAACTGATCTAGTGTGTGATTTAGTGGTTGGCAACTCTGCCCATAGCAGGAGGGTTGGAGCTAGATATCTTTGAGATCCCTTCCAACCCAAACCATTCTATGATTCTAGATCCTACGTGGCATGTTGAGCATGCAGAGGCTGTCTGTCCTCTGACATGAAGCTTCTGACAGTGTTTTGCAGGCGTAACTGACTGTGCAAGGCAGCCCAGCTTGGGATGATGTTCTTAAAAAGGTAACAAAAGGGAAACTATGAGATGAGGGTAATCCTGAGAGTGAGGCAGAAGGAGGGGAAGAGATTAGGACTCCGTTCTAGGGATTCATTTCAAAGAAGTGCTGACAACATTCAGCTGTAGGTGAGAAATAGCCAAATGCCTCTAGTCCCAGTTCATTCCTTCTGTACGGATACGATAGCAGCAGCTCAGGATGTATATGCTGGGACAAGAGCCAGAGAATAGATAAGTATTCTTCTGCTGGGAAAATGCGTGCTGCCTGAACAGCTGGGCCCTATCCTCTCCAAGGAAACAGCAGTGAACCAGCAGGGACCACTTTATGCGTTAGCAGTTGGACTGTATCGATCTGCGACGAGGCTTCTGCGTTGCCACTTAGCGGCTTCTAAAAAGAAACACAGGCCCTGAGGTCACTTACCGAAGGCTTCTGAAAGCCCATACACCTTCTGGCTGTAGACATCTGTCTTATCCCAGATGAAATAATAGGACAGGTCTGGAGCAGCTGCAAACCACTTTCTGAAGAGGCGTCCCTCGACGGCCACCATGAGGTGGACTTTCATGAGGTTGAAGGGGATGGTGGGGTGGGTCATGCTGATCCTCAGGACTGATTTGTAGCCAGCCGTGCGACTGCTCAGGTAACTCACTTTTATTTTACTACCAGAAACGTTAATCTCCTCCTGCAGAGCCTGTGGAAAAGCAATCGGGAGATGTTAAATCAGCAGCGAGCAGACAGGAAATGGCAGCAAAGATGCAATTAATCAAACACACCTTTATAAAAGCTCTGGTAGTTCTGTTTAAAAAAGTACACCTAGTAGGCATCAATTATGAAATTATATATGTAATTCATTGAGTTAGTTGTGAAAGCCAGGAAAACTCCTCTTTCTCCATCTCTATAGCGTGGGAGAATAGCAGTAGAAAGTACCAGGTTTAAGTGAATATTTACAATGGGACTCTCTTCTAAAAGGAGTACATGGACTCCTAAAGGTGAAAGGAGCTTGGTGTAAGAGAGGATTCCAGTCCTTCAGTATAGCTTTCATTTTCTCTGCTGCCTTGGTAGGTTTCAACAGGTGCCAATGGGAAGCCTGATTTAGTGGCTGCAAACCTGCCCATGGCGGGGAGGTTGGAGCTCAATGATCTTTAAGATCCTTTCTATCCTAAGCCATTCTACGAGTCTATTTTTCTAATCTTTGCCTCTTGCCTTTTTATCCCACTAAAATATCAAGTCCTACTTGGCATGTATCCTCACAGATGTTTCCTGGTCCTGATGGTAACCTGCCATTATCCATGTCACTAACTGTGCTCCCATCCTCCCTCCTCTGGCTCACTCATGTCTCAGTGATCTCCTTTCACCAATCTCTCTCTGTAACTGCTCCTCTCTCACCTCACCTCTTTGCCCTATATAGCTCTTTTCTCTTTTTATCCTGGCCCTGGCCCTTTTTCAGCCTTCATGTTTGCTCCTACTTACCCGGACGTTTGCTTAGAATTCTTTCCCTCTTAGCTGCGCTATGAAGCTCTTGACCTGATCTGCCACAGTCAACCTCTTTCCCCTTGCTAGCATTATCCCTTTCTCTTCTTTTCCAAATTCATCAGTATCCTAGGTGAGTTGCTTTGTTTTCTCCTCTAGCCATGCAGTAGTGGTATTTTTGAGTGTACTACTATAGGGGTATCCCAAGGAGGTGGTGGAGTCACTGCCCCTGGAGGTGTTCAAGAACTGCGTACATGTGGCACTGAGGGATGTGGTTTCAGTGGGCATGGTGGCTGTGGGTTGATAGCTGGATTAGATGATCCTAGTGGTCTTTTCCAATCTTAATGATTCTATGATTCTTTGACTTTATGATTCTGTGATTCTGGCTGATCGGGACAGTCAATTGTACAGTACAGAATTTCATGAAGAACTGGAGAGACAGTAGGGAAAGTTTTATCTGCTTTGAAAACAGATAAGACTCAGTAAAGATGGGATTTTCAGGTAATTTACCTGCCAAAGTATAATAAGGCCTAGAAGTCCTTTCTAATTTATTTATTTTTAGGTTGGGAAATGCACAGGCATTTTCTGGAAGGCAATCTCCAACACCATGCTGCTTCTCCCCTGCAAAATACTGATTAGAAAAAAGGAGCATTTCTTCCTTAATTCTTTGGGGAAGTGAGATTAGTTTTCCCCTTCCAGAAAACTTCATCCTTAGGTAAACACTGGACATTTTCAGCACAGGGCAGCAGCCTTTAGCAAAGTTTGAAAGATGAAGATAGAATCTTAGCAGCAAGTCTGAAAACTTGGGCTGATAATAGGATGTGTCAGAAGGTCAGAACTAGCTCTGTGCTCTCCTGCATCACTTCTGCAATATTTCATGTGCTGGACCCCAGATGAGCCATGAAAATACTTCCCCAGCGATATTTAGCTTTCGTTATACCAAGGGCATGGAGGCTGGAAGGCAGGTGGGTCGAGATACGCTTCCATCGCAAAGGGATCACAGCTGCACTGGTGTCCTCCAAGCCACATCTGTGCCTCCTACACTCTGCTCCTACATGGGAGCAGTAAAATTCCCCGATGTGACAAGTTGTTCATCTCTTACAGTTGCTTCATCTCTTAAAGTCAGAGCTATAAACGACGACAGATGCAATCTGCCCCCTGAAAAAGACCTCTTCTAACTTATTATCCAAGGCCTAGCACTTCTTCAAGCGGTAACTTACAACCTCCGAGCTTTCAGCACTTGACCAAAGGATGCATCCAGAAGTTAAAGTGCTGTTCCACTGTGCTCATAAATATTTACTATCTCTAATGCAGCCTTTTCAATTTACATATCTCAGTGTTTAGGAGGGTGAAAAACGACAGAACTGGGAAAACCTAGGAATTTTAAAAGGTATTTTATGAGCTCAGCAACAAGCTGGTCTGGGACCAGGCTCAACCAGAGACCAGCTGAGCCAAGCTGCTGTAAAGGTGGTCCCTTGTATCAAATCTGTCTTTATATGTAACCCCGTTAGGAAAAAGGCAGGCAGAAGTAATTGTCACTGAGGTACTATTTGCAACGCCTGGTTCAAATTCCTGTCAAAAATAATTATTTCTCTCTGTCACGATCTGTCTCTGCCGTCTGCCATTTCAAAGGGTCAGTACAGAGGTACCAGTGTAGGGGATTGTCTTTAAAGGTGCCTGCTTGAAGAGCTGGTTCAAAGGGTAATTTGGATTGCTCAAAATGCATTTGTAGTTTGTAAGCAGTACTAAACTAGCAACAAAGCAGGGCATGGGTGGAGGATAATCCAATAGGCCACTGGTGGGAGAACAGGTGAAAACAAGCTTTAAAATACTCTGAATGCACCAAAATTCATTTTGCCAATAGACAAGGCAAGCTACAACTTGGCTTTTTTTTTCTTTTTTTTAAATATTAAATACAATGCTGAGAAGGAATTTTGACAAAGGAAAGCATTTAGGGCCTGATTCAGGGACTGTAACACAGGCATGTAGCGCCTTTGAGATCTCCAAAACCTCTGCATGGGGGTGACAGATCTGACACGGACCTTTTTGAGATCTCCATCCCTCTGAAACTACACTCAGAGTTCTGAAGAGACCCTTCAGGGCATCCTAAAAGTCACCAAATCTGTGTTGAGACATCTGAGTCAAACACATTAAAAATGTGTCATCTGGTCTTTTGAATGAATCTATGTAGAGAGCACTGCATTTTTTTCTTCAATCTCATAAGTTCCTGCCTCCCCACTCCTTTAGCTTGTCAGAATTTTTTTCCCAGCCCTGCATTTGCTTGCCAACTCCTTCCAGCAATACACTCTTCTATTATATTTAACATTTTTCTACTGGGGCCTGTGTATTATAAAATGGAGCTGCAGAAACTTATAGCCAAGTTAGTTTATATTGTATGTATACCCAGAACAAGAACAAAAAGTAGTGCATTAACGAAGTACAGTCAGGACACTGTTGTAATAGGAGTTTCTCTTATATGACAGACTCTGTTACCTTCAGTTGCTATTTCAGGATGAACACAGTTTTATGGATTTTGGCTAAATCATTTGGTATGTGGGTAAAGTACTGTTCACCATGTTGCATGGGATTCATCTTAGACAAACACTGGAACTAAAAGTGAGGAGAATGCTCTAAGCTGTTCTTCCAAATCTCCCCATTGGCAGCAGGCAGAGGTGGGCTCTTCAGAAGGAGAGTCTTGCCCAGGTAACATAGGAGTGGGATTCAATTTCAGTTTAAGGCATCTAAATTCACTTGACATACAAGTGTGTGTATAAGAGGCAGACATCTAAGAACTGACTATAGCGGACATGTAACCAACATTGTCAGTGGGAATCAGATACTTTTAAGATGGCCAGCGTAATTGATATGTAGGTTCTGCTGACAGTATTGATTAGATTTCTGTCAGGTTTAATGGGAGTGTGGACACTTAGCACACATCCAGATAACTGCAGGTGAACGTCTGATTTAGATGCCTTCATCTCAAAACGAATGCCAATTAATTTGATTCCATAACTACAGGTGTCCAGTGCAATTCAGGATGTCCAAGTTATGTGTGACACTCACAGGGTTTAGCAGATCTAATGCAGGACACTCATAGAATCACAGAATCATAGAATCGCAAGGTTGGAAACGACCTACAAGATCATCTAGTCCAACCGTCCTCCCATCACCACTGCCACCACAAGCACCAAACCACATCTCGTAGCTCCTCATCCAGGCGCCTGTTGAACACTGCCAGGGACGGCGACTCCACCACCTCCCTGCGCAGCCATTCCAGTGCCTGACCACTCTCTGAGAGAAAAAGTTCTTCCTTATGTCCAACCTAAACCTCCTCTGGTACAACTCGCAGTCATTTCCTCGGGTCCTGTTCGTTGCCTGGGAGAAGAGGCCAAACCCCTCCTCATCACAACCTCCCTTCAGGTAGTTATAGAGAGCAATGAGGTCTCCCCTGAGCCTCCTCTTCTCCAGACTGAACAATCCTCAGCCGCTCCTCATAAGACTTGTGCTCCAGTCTCCTCACCAGTTTCTTTGCCCTTCTCTGGACACGTTCCAGGGCCTCAATGTCTTTCTTGTAGCAAGGGGCCCAAAACTGAACACAGCACTCGAGGTGCGGCCTCACCAGTGCTGAGTACAGGGGGGTGATCACCTCCCTGCTCCTGCTGGCCACACTATTTCTAATGCAGGCCAGGATGCTGTTGGCTCTCTTGGCCACCTGGGCACACTGTTGGCTCATGTTCAGCTGAGATCAATCAACACCCCCAGGTCCCTTTCCTCTTCCACACTCATCTCCTATAAGCCTATAGCGCTGCATGGGGTTGTTGTGGCCAAAGCGCAGGATCCGACACTTGGCCTTGTTAAACCTCATCCCATTCACCTCTGCCCAGCGATCCAGCTTATCTAGATCCCTCTGAGGGACCTCTCTGCCCTCAGGCAGATTAACACCACCTCCCAACTTGGTGCCATCTGCAAACTTACTGAGGGTACACTCAATCCCTTCATCTACGTCATAAATAAAGATATTAAAAAAGATGGGGGACATCACTCTACCACCCGTAAAGGGTTGCCAGCTGGACTTAGCTCCATTAGCCACTACCTGCTGGGCACAGCCCTCTAGCCAGTTCCTTATCCAAAGAAGAGTATACCTGTCCAGGCCATGGGCAGCCAGTTTCTCCAGAAGAAGCCTGTGAGGGACCGTGTCAAAGGCTTTGCTGAAGTCTAGGTAGACTACATCAACACCTTTCCCTCATCTATCATGCTGGTCACCTAGCTGTAGAAAGAGGTGAGGTTGGTCAAGCACGACCTGCCTTTCACGAACCCATGCTGGCTATGTCTGATCCCCTGCACACCACGCACAAGCCGTGTGATCTCTCCCAAGATGATTTGCTCCATAACTTTCCCTGGTACCGAGGTCAGGCTAACAGGCCTGTAGTTCCCCAGATTCTCCTTACAGCCCTTCTTGTAGATGGGAGTCACATCTGCAAGCCTCCAGTCCTCTGGGACCTCTCCAGATAACCAGGAGTGCTGGTAGATGGCTGCAAGTGGATGCTAGGATGAAGCCCGTCCGGTCCCATGGACTTGTGACAGTCCAGATGGAGGAGGAGCTCTCTTACTGTCTCCACCTGAATCACTGGGGGTGAAGGGTCCTAGGGTAATCATTTTGATTTGGCAGCTGAAATTTACAGGGTGTTTCAAATGGCACTATATATTTATAGTCAGGAATTTGTATCGAACCATTGCTTATGATCTACATTCCTGGCCACTTTCACAGTCAATAGACAGATGGAACCTTATTGAAGAGGAGTTTTTTAGAATGTTTGAGTTCAATAGATATAATTAACACAATCTAACAAGTATCCCACCAAATAATAAGTGAAGTTCTGATTGCAATTTCACTGTATCAGATATCTGCTTCGAAGGGGCATTAAACATTGTTTTTCACAGTTCTTGTTGGACTGAGAAAAAGAGATGTGAAAATCAAACCAAGAATTTGCAATTTGATGGACATTACAAGACATGGGACTTATTTAGTAATTAAGCTAGGACAAACTCAGAGACTCTAATTGGAAATAAGTGTGAGAAAGGTTCACAGGATTTGGTCCAGAGGGAAAGGTAATGAGATGACTAGCTTCATTTATTCAGTACCTGGTTCAGTACCTGGTGTTCCTACAATTAGGAGATGTGAAGTGACTTCTTTCCTCATTAACTCTACTGAAACCTCAGTGGAGTCAAGCAGGAAGCACACAATTTGTTGCTACACTTGTTATTATTTCTACCTTGGCAGGCTACTGTTTGTCACTAAAAGCAATACCCAGGATACACTGAGTACTGGCATGTAGGACCCAGGGAATAACATGTCCAAGAAAGGAAAAGTTGAATTCTGCTAATCCATACATTTTACACAGTGAGTATTTTTACAGAGGAAGGGTCATTCAGTTGTTTGGTTCATTCAGTTCAAAATCCAAGTTGCCACTCAGCAAAATACTCCGAATTCACACCATGTTGCTAAAACTAGTTTATATGATTTTATATAATGTGACCAGGAATTGGTCTCAGTGATGATTATGGCTCCCTTCCAACTCAGGATATTCTATGATTTTATTATACTGTCCTTCATTAAAAAAAAAAGGAAAATGGGGATGAGAAAGGACAAGCCACCCTATCCCTTTGCTCAACTATTGTAGGTATCATGGCATGGCATAAAACTCAGGTTCTTGGTACACTGGCCTTCTGCCATGTCATTTGCTGGCTGACTGTGCATCTCAGCATCTTTGCAGACTCGTGGCTGCATCTTCAAACCCTGTGGGTTATGCCCAGTGGGTTAAATCTGCTCTTGAATAGGAGAAAGGCATTGGAGCAGAAGAAGTTCATAAACCTTGCATGGGGTGCTGGAGTACTGAATGCCAAAGAACTACCTGAAAACCACTGTGGCCTGCATCAGGCCTCAACCTACCTACCTACCACAGATGCTAAAAGAAATCAAAGCAAGGCCAAGGCAGGATTCCACTGAAAGATGCAAGCGTTTGGTCTCCTTCTCTCAGGGATAAGGTGAAATAAACCTTCTGGATAAGGGGAAACAACCCTTCCAGCTAAGTGTGTGTTTGGAAGAGACGTCTATTGGCAAAAGTCTGAGAAATGGGGAAGCAAAGGGGGAATGTTTCTTTTTAGAATAGTAGGTAGGGGAATAGAAAAAGACATAGAGGCATAATATTGTTCAATTCGCTCAGAGTAGGCAAAAGAAGCAGAGAAAAGATGATGTTCTCTCAAGCTCATACCTGGATTTCAGGAACAATAGGACCTTTCTCGGAGCAGGAACTCGCAAAAGCCGTCAGCGGAGATGGTGAGACCACAGGGTTGGGTCGAGCAAAGTTACTGAGATCGCAGCTCGGGATCTCATTCTCTTCGTGTCTCATGACGATGGTCTCCATGACAAAGAAGCGATCCCATGGCAACCACAGCGTGTGCTCCTGGGTGATGAAGGGAGCCCGTTCAAAGTGCAGGATAATGGAGATCCCGCCGATGGTAACGAGATCAAAGCTGTTACAAGAGATGGAATGCAAAGTTAGTGTAAGCAACATCCTGAAAGAAAACACGATTGAAGGAGAAAAACAATCGCCTTCTAGGCCACAGAAATACCATCACCCACATTTTACAAATACCGAGTCTACAGCTTGAAGAAGCTTTTGTTGGGTAAGAGCAAGTAGCAGAGGCAGGAGAACTAACCTGGCATCTTTTTGTGTTGTTCCCTTGTGAATAAAAACATCCCTATCTCTTTTTTTTTCAGACAAATGTTTATCTTTGTTATTGGTTTTCTAGTGTTATTTGACCATATATACTCATTTACTTTTTTCTTGGAGTATTTGTCAGCCACAGTCGCAGATTGGATCCATTTGCACGATGAAATAAACTATTTGGAAAGTAGTTTCTTTGACATGCCAGCACATAAATTGTCTTGGCATCCACTGCTAACCTGACTAATACCTAATGCAACCCAGGGAACATGTGGAGCCCAGTCATGGACTGCACTGTACTAGGCACAAGGAAGAAACAGAGACTAGAAGGCTGTCCCTGTGCTCAGTACTCAGCACTCATACTCACTCATATCCTTTTTGACTCTTAATCGTTTAGGGCAGGGCAGATAAGCCACTGCCTGTGGTCCAACTACAGTCTGCAACTTCATTCTATGCAACCCCCAGCTAAGTGGCTTTTCTGTATGAGTTAGTGTTGGAGAACATCATGTTGGGTGAGCAGACAGCCTGCCAGAGCTGTCTGAACAGATGTTATCTCAACAAAGGAAATATTCTTCCTCTTGATGTAAAGATGTTGGGATGGAGTTTTTTAAGTTGTTTTCTATTTCCTTTGTGCTATACTTAAAATTCATGCCTTGCCAGAGGACGATTTAGTGGAGCGCCACAGGATATATCTATTATGTATATACTCAAACAAGAGGTATGACTGAGAAAGGGAAAGATATCAGCATGATTTGAAGACCTTCTGGTTTTGCTTCTTTGTTTTGTTTTTGTTGTTTGTTCGTTCTCCTTAGTTATGTATTCAGACACAGAAGGTTTTCTAGTTCTTTCTTCCATCGTTCTCACTTGAGGTGCTTGGTGCTGGTGTCTGATGGTCTCATACAGAACTACTTGAAGCTTGGGGAGGCCTTCCCATCTTCAGTGGAAACGCTCAAGTGCTTCAGAGCTGTGTGCTGAAGCACTTTTCTGTGCATGAGGACCAGGTCCATAAGCACTCTGACAGCCCAAAGCCAGCACCTCATAATTGCAAGATGATAAAGTAGGTGAAAAAAGTCCCTAAAATTATCATTTTTAATTAATCATGAGGCTTTTGGGTCTGCTGCAAAAACCTCAGAGTAGCAACAAAGGATGCACTGTCCATTTTTTTCTGATAGACAATAGATTGAGTTGCCACTTAGTAAACACAGACGTGAAAAGACTGAGTTATTCAGGAAAGAACACTAAATTGAGTCCATAGGAGGGAGTGAAAAGCATTTTAGAAACCTGAAGACATGTTTATTCTACCACTCAAGTGGGGACATCCGCTTCCCAGCCCGATGGAGCTTGGATTGTAGAGCCTAACAAGCAACTTGCAGCTCCTTGCCAGCAAAGCTGCACAGCATTTCTGCTTTGATGAGAGCATTTTTAACAGTCAGTTAGCATCTGGCAAGCCTTTCAGCTACGAGGGTGCAACTCTTGCTGGGTGAATCTGGACACTAAAAGGGGCAACAGGAGGGAAGAAACAAGCATTACAAATGATGCCCATTTATTTTTTGGCAAGTGGGAGAGTGTTTTTATTTGGAAACTCCTCCTCTTTGTGAGTGATTCTTGGCTCCAACCAAGCCTTGGTCAGGGGTGGGGTAACGTGTTCAGGGACACAGCCTTGCCTCCTTGCATACGTGAAACAGCATGCAGAAGGTGCTGCCTCCATGTTAGCTCCAGCAGCTGTGAAAACACAGAGATGCAGAGAACACAGGACTGCTGCTCACGAGCTGTTTCTTCCCAGAGTCACAGGGTGCAGCTCTGAAGCTCCCCTGATGAACTGAACAAGATTATAGCTAAAACCAAACAGAAAATCCTAAACTGAAAACACCCTCATCCCGGCTTCCCTTAGTGAAATTAAATTTAACAGGAAAGAAAGCTGTCTTGGGATTGAAAGAATGAGATACTTTTGATTCTGGTTTTGTTCCTGATCTCTGATGTCTTCTTTATCACTTAAAAAAATCGCACTTATTGTACAGTCATATTGTTCCATTTTCCTTAAAAGGCTCTGGAGAGGAAGGCCAAAGGCTGAAATTCTCTATTTACCCACAAAGCAGGCTCAACAAAATCCCAACCCAAAAGCACAGAAAAGTGTAACCCTTTCTCATCTCTGCTCTGGAAGGTCCATGTCTTGAACATTATATGAGAGCCATTGACAGAGTTGCTGAACGTGACAGTGGCAAAGTCGTGCTGAAATCCTTCCTGTCATTTTATTAACACCATGCCAACAACCACGTGATGACTCATAGACTTTACAAGCTACAAATTTGATCAAATTTAAGGTTCCATTTGAAAGTATGGCTTATGGATTGGCAATGCATGCAGCCTGTTATTGCAGATCAGGGGAAACTGCATTTTGCTTAAAAACATCAACTTCTTAAAACACAGTGACTCAATCACGTGAAAACTGCACTGTGGAAAAGCTGATGAGAAGAGAGCTCTATTTAGAAAGAATTCTGAAAGCAATCAAAATACATAATAGAAACAGTAATAGCAATAATTCTCTATTTGATTTTGAAAGTGCTTTACAAATAGTATTTAATAAATGATGTTCCAACCAGTAAGGAAGGCAAGTAAATGTTATCTTCCTTTTACAGGCTGGTTGGCTGGCCCAGCAAGGCTCAGGGACGCATCTCATGCTACCTGCTAAATTGGGAACAAGACTAAGAGTAGAAATAAAGGATGTCTAACACTATTTGCTGCCCTGATAATTTTAGTCTGAATGCTCTTGAACATTTTAAGGTAATTTTTAGAAGAGCTCGCTACTGAGGAAGCCATTGGATTCAGAATCATAGTAACACAGAATGGTAGGTGTTGGAAGGGAGCTTTGGAGATCACCTCGTACACCCCCTGCTAAAGCAGGTTCCCTGGAGCAGGTTACACAGGAAAGCATCCAGGCAGATTCTGAACATATTCAGGCAAGGAGACTCCACCACCTCTGAGTGCAGCCTGTTCCAGCCTCTGTCACTCTGAAAGGAAAGAAGTTTCTCCTCATGTTCATACAGAATGTGCTGTGTTTTAGTCTGTGCTCAATGCCCCTTTTTCTGCTGTTGGGCATTGCTGTAAAGAGCCTGGCCCCATTCACCCTGCCAGAGGTTGGGAAGGACATGGTATGCAAGCCCTGGTCTAACCCTACAGCAGTAACAGAATTATTGCTACAGGAAAGAAATAGTAACACAACTACTGCAAAGGTGCTGGGATAGCACTGCTCACCTATGTGCTCTTGCCCTGTTATGTTTGCTGGCGAGAGATGTGGTTAAAAGCAAGGCCCCTTCTCAAAGCAAAGAGACAATCCTTTCCTCAAAGTCCTTTCAATCTCAGGGAAATATTACACATAGTAATTGTGTGTTATCTAGGGCAAGGAAACAAGCAGATGGAAGAAGGTTCTGGAAGGTATTATTGCCCACAGACTTTGCAGGCATATACGTGTTCTAATACATGCAGATTTTGTGCAGGTTTGTTCAGAGCAGTTTGGTGCTGAGAGTGCAGTTTCAATCTCACTGTCACGCAAAGTACGTTCAGTGAGTTTGACAGAGATATTCTTAGAATAAATGTGCAAGATTTTTTCCCTTTTGCAGTGCTGCCTAAGCTACATGCAATACACAGGCACCAGTTCCAAAGGTGTTTTCTGAAGGAGAGCACTGGTTTTTCACTCTTTACCATCAAGACGTTACTATCACATCATCCAAAAGGTGGAGCATCAATAAGACAACTTAGTCACCATTACTGTTGAAGTAGGTGCAAAACCCCAAGCATGAACAAGGCAGCATTCAGCACATGTTGCTAGCACATGTACCTCTTTTTCATCACAATTCTACCAGCTTCTCTTGCCAAGTCAAACCTTTAACGAAAGTGGTGGATTGGAGGGTGCTAAAATCCATAAATCCTCTCCCAAGTGCTAGTGGTTAGCAGTCAGTACATGGAGCATGTGCAGCTGGAACCCTTTATGTTTCATTTTTATGCTTAAAAGAAAGGGAGCCAATTAGCACTGACAGACAAAAGATAAGATGAAAGACTTTCTCAATTTGCAATGGTTTTGTTTTGGTTGAGAGTGATTGCTCAAATATTAAGCACTTGACTGTAACACAACTGTAATCTTAATGACTTCTTCCTAATTATTTTAACATGAATTAGTAAGAATAGAACTGCAGGAGACATCTTTTCTTTATGTACATATGCAGTGCATTTCCTAATTGTTGGCTAATGATTCCAGTCTATACTACAAAGTTAACAGTAATAATAAACAAGAATGAACAACCAGCAACAACGAAAATGCATCAACATCTTCAAAATGCATCAACAGTAAATGGACCTTTTGAAGTTTTTCTTCAGTGTTGGCAGTATTAGCAGCTCAATCATTGCTTGAATACTGCAAATCCTATAAAGATATCCTACCTGCCGTCTTGTCTGCTGATCGTGTATCCAAAAAGAGGATTGTTGACAAAACTGATGTTGACTCCAACCAGGGGGGTTCCATCCACTGTCATCACCTGGCCTCGAATCACGCATGCGTGTCTGGAGGAAGGCGAGAAATGATAACAGAGTCATTCTTTTGACAAATAGGGGATTTTTCTCTACTTCTGTGGCTAGAAATTCCTGTCAATTAGACAACGCATACACTGACTGAGGCTGGAAGCATAGGGCCATGCAGTTTTCCTTGAAGGCAGCCTGCTGCCCCAGAAAATTTTTCTCAGGAGTTGTATAAGGATATTTCATATCAGGATTGAGGTTCACTTCTCACCTTCTCTTGAAAAATACAACTGCTGCAGCATGTACTACCTCATGAACTATGAGCCTTTGTGTGCTTCACAACATCACACTGGAATTTGCTCTAACCAAGCTTCAGTGTCTTGAAAATACTCCCCTAACCGAGGGCAAAACATGTAATCAAAACAAACAGAAACATAGCAAGTAGGACCAGGGGGAATGGTTTCAAGCTACGGCAGGGGAGATTCAGGCTGGACATGAGGAAGTATTACTTTTCAGAAAGGGTGGTCAGGCACTGGAATGGATGCCCAGGGAGGTGGTGGAGTCACCGACCCTGGGGGTGTTCAAGGAAAGACTGGATGTTGTGTTGAGGGACATGGTTTAGTAGGAGCTATTGGGAATAGGTGAACGGTTGGACTGGATGATCTTTTAGGCCTTTTCCAACCTTGGTGATTCTATGATTCTATGATTCTAAGTCATGAGCAGATACATTTATGGCACAAAAGCTCTCAGAAATACGAACAATGGGCTTGAAAGCTTTTTTTCTTCCAGATTCCAAAAAGACCCTTAAGTTACCAGTTGTGAAAAACATAACAGATCACTTTCTGGGTTCAGATAGGTTCCTTACAAAAATGCTTGAGGAACTGAGAACTCTAACAAGACAGGATTTTCCTTCCCATCTTCTTCTTTCCAAGTT
>NC_064433.1:190250276-190315276 GCF_023343835.1 Lagopus muta | reverse complement strand
AAATTGTTTCCATTATGCAGAGATGAACAAACTCACTTGACCCAGATGTCCAGCTCAGGAAAAAAAAAAAAAAAAAAACCAACAACATTTGTGCATCCTCTGGCTTCTCTATACGTAGGCTGATGTTGTCATAGGCATGTGTATTTCTTGCTTCGCTTAGATATGTAATATCTTTGCAAAAGCAATGACAAACTGCTGCTTGTATTTTCAGGACTGAGCTATATTTTCAAGTTGCCAATCTCCATATTTAAAGCTAATCTACTTATCTTTTCCAGAAAGGACACATTAGGTTAATACAATGCTAATAGCAAGTGTTTGGGATAGTGCTTTTAGTGCAGTCAGACTGCCTACTAACAGGTTAAATGCATTGACATGAAGAACTTGCTTCTTCATTTATGATGACAGTTTGAGCATCTACTCCAGGAAAATAAACTACCCTTAATGAGCAAGATTGTGAAAAAGATGACTCCTCTACCTCAAAGGCACGTGCACCTTCCTAGATTCACGATAATTTTTTTCAACTAGAAATACTACGCTGTTATTACAAAACATAGAGAGGAAGAATTCTACCTGTTGAAGTACATTTAAAACTGCTCTCCTTATTTCAGCCTGCCCTTCATGTTAGGCTTAACATGAGTCTTCAGAGGAGCTGAACACAGCTTTGTAGCAGCAGTTCTCAGGGGTGCTTTCCTATACCAGGTGCAGACAGGTCCTTTAACTCACTTTCATTTATTTCACCACACTACTGTTTTCTGGGTTATCCTGTTGCATGAGAGATGGATGCCTCTACTCACCTATCTGTTTGTTTTACCTTATGCTATGCCATGGCTTTTTAATCCCAATGAGAAAGCACATAAAAACCAAATCTACCCAGCGATGGAATTATGGATATTGTCCTACGCAGTTGAAAAAAATAGCACAATAATAAAATGAAAAAGCTCTATATGAAAAAGCTCTGCTTTTTTTTTCCTATGGAAAAAATTCTAACGCAGAATGGTAACCACTTTGCACATCCCATAGCAGATTTCACACCCTCCCCACTCCATTGGTCGACATCTAATTAGATTCTGTACATTAAAGCAGATATCACGGAGAACTGCTCAAGTATTTGAAAGCTTTACCAAAAACTCTATGCGTTGATGTCAGCTAAAGCAAACAAGTGAAAATACACTGGGTTTGTCTCTGCATGTGTAGTTGAGAGTGAGATTTTGATTAGATGCCAGGGGAAAGTTTTTCACAGAGAGGACACTGATGCCCTGGCACTGCTGCCCAGAGAGCTGTGGGTGCCCCATCCCTGGAGGTGCCCAAGGCCAGGCTGGATGGGCCCTGGGCAGCCTGAGCTGGTGGGGAGCAACCAATCCAAGGCAGGGGTTGGTACTGGGTGGGCTCTAAGGTTCCTCCCAATCCAAACCATTCTGTGATTCTATGATGGTTCCCATTGGGACCCGTAGCAAAATTGTTTGCATGCATGGCACTGTTAGATGTCTGTAATGCACGCTGCAGAATCATGGAGAGATATGCATAAGGAAAACCTGAAGGCGGCTTGAAAAAATCCTGAAAGCAGCAAAACCATCCTTAAAGTGTCTGGAGGAATCTGCCTGTTGGTGGAGGTGGGTGGTATGTGTAAATAGTGCAGTGTTGTGCAGGCTGTGGGTTAAGTGTAATGTCATTACTGCTTTCCAAATGGCACGCGGTTTTCAGAAGGAAGATGCTATGATATTATGGTATGTAATTAAACCTACAGGGAGATGAGCAATAAGTATCCTCAGGGGAAGATTTCTCTGCGATACTCCATATTTGCTGTTTCACTGCCATGAAGTTATCTCTTTCTCCAAACAGAGTAACGATGGGATCTTTGTTATGGCATCACTGTTGTGCATCAGTTCTGTGGAGAGTGTGAGATCACATCTCTTGCATGTCACAACAGGCGGAGTGAAATCTGGGCTGAAAATAGCTTTCTGCAGCACAGCAAAAGGCAAACAAAATCTGATATGTCCAAGAAATACAGCTGCAATTCACTTGCAAATCAAAACAGGGAGAAAATGGTTGGCTGACAACATACAAACAGATCTCGGTTTAAACTTCTGATTTCATACTGGTTTCTATACCCACCCATCCATGTACCCCACAGCCAAGTTACTAATTACATCCTTTCTATTGTTTTGCCAGTTCCTCCTTTGGCAAATAATGGGAGGGGAGGGGATTATGGAGACTGATGCACTTGAGATCAAAAACGAGTAAGTGAGTGAATGCACAAATAAATAAATGATGCCTCTAGTATTCATGAAGACAAGTCTATTCCATCCCTCCCCTGGTATTGTGAGCCAAACTTCAGAGGTTACTCAAGAAAAATGATGGTCTGGTGCCTGAGAGAAATAAGTATCAATTAATGCTTAATTAACATTGCATGACAGATTGATTTAAATAAATGGAACCTTTTAATGAATGTCTCTCTGTATTGTGGGTTGAAACAAGATGCTTTGCAGGAGAATGAGTTGCTCCCTGTTATTATATAACATCTTTATGTTTCTTATACCTGGAGGCTTGAAATGCATTACTAGCCCAAAATATTAGCTGCTGCATAAACATAGAGTTGGTAAGGATATATATCTATATATCCTTATCACTATATATCTTGGATTTATAGTGTAAATGAGAAGATACACCATGTGAATCCTATGACAGGTAGATCGAGGCTAAGAAACTAGGAGACTTAAGGAAATTAGAAGAGATGTACACATCCATCAGTTCTTGGTAAGCTAGGAAAAAGGGATTTTTTAATGAATTTTATTCCCACAAAGTGATTCATAAAATAGTTTGCAAACATGCTGAAATGCATATGAGTTGTCTTGTAGGATGACAGGAAAATAGATGGGCACAGGCTGCCATACAATGGTATGAAAGCCAACAACCAATAGCCAGTGATTTCAAGGTGAGAAACGTAAAGCCAGCCATCTAATTCCATCTTTCCTCACCTAAAAGTACTCTGATGTCCAGCAATGAAACCCAGTTGCCATTGAGAGCTGCACTCGAACAGCAATTGGGAATCATCTAGTTTCCAGATCAACGTTGACTGCTCCAACACAAAGATGTTGGCTGAAAAGCACCCTGAGAAGTGTTCTGCCTACCCTGAGGCATTTTATTCTTTTTACCAGACAGTGAAATAATAGTGCCTATTGTTTGTACTGCTTGTACTTATTGCCTGTGTGCATCTCTTCTTGCCAAGTCAGTTCAGCAAGAAGCTGGGAAACCCAGCACAGTGTACCCAGCAAGGAGGGTTGTAGCTCAGCTCCTTGGGGTGCAGATGTAATTGCCACAGTGATGGCATGGGTGATTCAGTTGTACATAACTGGGGAAAAATATTGTGATTCCATAGAAAATAATTGATCTGAGGTCTACTAGAGGCCCTCTGACTTTTTGTCACCAATCAGATCAACTGGCAGAAACAAGGATATTAAGCACCTCAAAGCTGTTGAAAGGATTAGCAAACATCTTTTTTTCTTTTAATATTCTTCTGATTGTGTTGACAATGGTCAGTAGCAATTCGCCTTCAGTAAAAACCCATCTAGATATGCCCTGTGAGTTTGTGAGTTGACCCATCTCTTAGTAAACTGAGCTTGTCATTTTCAGTGACTCCCAGCGTTCTGGGGAGTTCTATTTTAGAGATCTCCTCTCCATTTCCTCACCAAAATCAGTTAGCTGTAGTCAGTCACCTCATTATCCTGTTGCTATTTAACATGAAACTGACTTTGAAAACACCGTTGTTTTATTTCTGAAAAAAAAAAAAAAAAAATCACCTTGTGAAAAAAGACCCACAGTCTTTTATCTTGGAGTGAGATCAGAGCTGTAGACTGAACCCAATCTACAGCCACATTTTAATTCACACCAGCCCTAATAATTCCAATCAATCTAAATCCCAATAAACTATAAATTTCATTTGAGTAGGCTTGGTATGGACAAATATAGGTTGCAGGCTCTGAATTCTCAGCTAATTCATAGTAATTGTTGTTATTATGGAGAGAAACAACCTAATTCCTTATAGAAGAAAGTGGCTCTCCCCAAAGAGCAAATAAAGAATGAAATTCCGGACATAACCCACAGGTAGAGTTAAGTTTTGGGAAGAGTCTCCTATTATTTGATGATTAAATCACTGGTGTGCACTAACCGCTCCCTTTTTATTCTGCAGATGAACATAATTCTGCATCAATTTCCTTGAAATATCTTTCTACATTCAAGATTATAAGTTTTAGAACTTCCTTTTCCATACTTTTCATAGCTTTTCCTTAACAAGATTTTCATTCTCTCCATTCATCACTCATGTAAAGACTTCCCAGGTTGAGGTGAACATCTTTTTTCTTCTGTGTAAGGCAGAAGCCCTGTAGATAGCCCAGACCTTATTGGCAGTGCT
Source organism: Lagopus muta (assembly GCF_023343835.1). NCBI lineage: Eukaryota > Metazoa > Chordata > Aves > Galliformes > Phasianidae > Lagopus > Lagopus muta. The sequence goes on along the minus strand of NC_064433.1, from coordinate 190,310,868 downwards.
AAGTGCTGTTTGTACACCTTCTGCATGAAAAGCTTTTAAAATCTGCATAAAGAAGAGAATATCAAAGGGAAACTTTAAACCCATGTGAAAAATTAAGGCTTCAGGACCTTAATTCCTGTAATTTTCCATCTAGTTTTGGATGCCTAGGGATCTGCTTTTCTTACTTTTCTTCCTTATTTTATCAGCTGCCCAGAACAGAAAACCATTCAGTCTCTTATTTTTGACATTTTGCCCTCGGTTTGTTACCTCAGATCCTTTCCGTGTTATCTTTTCTGTCTTTTTTTTTTTTTTTTTCCTCTGTAATAAATCTACATTATTCCTCCTTCCAACTCTTAATGTTTTGGTTCCTTTCTCTTCTTTTACTACTCTTATCTTTTTGTAACCTTACCCAGAGACATCAAGTCTGTATTAGCACTAGGCAGATGATGATAATAGGGGAAATTTGGGTCCTATGTTGAATGGGGCAGAAGATCTGCTGACAAAGGACATGGGGAAGACTGATGTGCTCAATCTGTTGTTCACCTTGCTCCATACTGGTAGGACTTGCCCTCAGCAATCCAAGGTGCCTGAAACTGGTGGGAAAGTTTGGAGACAGGAAGACATACATATCAGTGGTGAAGGATGATGAGGTTAGGGAACAAAGAAGCTGTGCACAAGTCCATGGAACTCACTAGGACACTCATGAGTGCTGAGAAATCTGGCCGATGTTCTGAGGCCCCACTCATTAGTCTTTGAATAGCTTGAGGCAATTGAGGAAGATTTCTGAAAAGTGGAACTCTCATCTTCAGACAGTGAAAAATGGAAAATTTGGGAAAACAAGACTGGTCAGCATCATCTTGGTCCTTGGGAAAATGTGGGAGCAAATATTCATGGAAATAATATTTAAGCAGTGACATCCTCATCGTAACAAACAAGCTGTCTGCATCCAATCTACCCACACAATGATCTTCCATGAAACGTGCTGAATGTTCAAATGGATGCTTCTGTATTTTCTTTCCTGCTCCTCCCCACAAACATCTATAAAATAACCTTGTTATTCCCTTCCCTTCTCTGCAATGATGCCTAGAAAGCACTGACAAAGGCTAGGCTAATGACACTGTTATCATTGCCTGTCATAGTTACTGGCACTCTTATTGCATCCTTGATTCTCCATCAATCTGTCACTACCTATGTCTTTTTGATTTGTACTTTTATGTAAGCCATTTCATGCAGAGAATATCTATATTCTACAGTGTCCAGCACTGATTTTTACTGCAAATAACTCCTTGAAAGGGACTCACAAGTTTGACAGTAATAAAAATTATCAGTATCAAATAACAGTAGTTCTGCAGAAATTAAATACTTCATGACTCCAATCATGCTTATGAAACAGTACAATGATCATAATTTGATTTTAAACAGCAAAGCATAATTAAAACATCCCAGACATAGGGATTAGTACTCACTTTTTGTGTTTAACTTCTTAGAAATGTCTAGGAATAATCCATCAAATACTTCTTGTAGGATGCAGTTTTAACCTGGACATGTGTTATTCTCAGTCTACCTGTCAAAAGACACAGACAAAAATAAAAACAAAACCATCAGTGCTTTGTTTTGTGATTTTACCTTATTTTCTATGCTGAACGAATTTAAACCAGCTGCTAGGGCACAAAAAAAGTCACCTATACATTCATGATTCCTAGTGTAATGACATGTCATCACTGCAATAGAGTATGATTATTCATTCCATGGAAATACTGTGTGTGTTAAATACAAACTAAAGCTTTCTATATAGTATTTAGAATTAAATGCTTGTCCTTAGCTAACTGTGTAAACATCCATCTCTTTGCCAAGAGAGTAATTTACCAGTTCCTCTATTGCAGTTTAAAGGGTTTCTGAGTAGTATGGTGGTTATTCCTTTCCTGTTGTGTGATTTTACAGTCCTCAAAAGGTGGGATATTTATTTATTTATTTACCCAATCACCCCAAATGTTTCCTTCTGTAAATGTTTTGTCTCTGTTGAGGTGAAATGACTTAGATCTTAGACAAATGCTCATTCCAGCTTCCACTCATATCAGTAAATTCTGTCTTAGCTGAGCTTCTTGTGGTATAGGAGAGCCCCATTTTAAATGTAATGAGCCCTGTGTGACAAACATGTTTTGCCTCAAGAAGGATGTTCACAGAAATCAGCTCCTCTGGAAGCTGGCCCACATTTACAGCACAGCACCAGGGCTCTGCTCTTCTCTTATATCTGTCGTTATTATGATGAATGAGCTGATTAGCTCATTTCCTCTCTCTTAGCTCTTCTCCTTGTGCTGGGTGACACAGTCCCACGGGGACTGAGGTAGTGAGAAAGACTACAGTAGATGGATAGGAGTGGTCTCATTAAGAGCCACATTTGCCAGGGCCGGCATCTTTCCCAGGCTACCCATTTTGATTGATGTGCAACAATTTTACATGCACTCTGCTGTGCAGAGTCTTTTAAAAGTGGCAAAAAAAAAAAAAAAAATCAAAATCAAAAAATCTGAGTAATGTGGAAGCAGGCTGTTATGGAAGTGGGCTTCCATGTTTTTCTCAAAGAAACCTGATTCTGTATACACAGCACAGTCCAAAACTGCACTGACCTTTTAATCTTACCAACTGGAGATGAATTTTGAATCCAAGCTTTCCACTGAAAAGGTGCAAAGGTTGCCTTAAGTACCTGCTCAGTACACTGTCCTTTACTTCATGAACCACATTCTTTGGTTTCCTCCCACTAATTTCTTTTCTTGAACAATCCTCTCTAATGCTGATTGTGTCCTGGTACAGATTGTTCCTCCCAGTATGCATTTTTCAATGCTGCATCTCATTTGGTGATTTCCTGCTTAAGGTTTCCAATCTTCCAATCTTCACTGATTTATGCAATACCTCCCAATTTGGATCACCTGTGATTCTAATTAACACAAACTCTTTTTTTTCTTTTTTTCTTTTTTTTTTTTTTTTCTTTTTTTGGCTAATGAATGAAGACATTTGAAGGCTACTGGACTCAAAATTGCTTGCTGATATTCCCCCACTAGAAAACTCACTCAATGTAACACATTTTCATTTAGTATCTCACTCTGCTAATAGCCCTGCGGATGGTTTTTAATCACCATCACAGGGTCCTGATCTAGGCCAATCTGAATTAATTTTGTGAATATCCTCTCTCACAGACGTTCATTTCAGTGAGCAAGAAAACAAAAGCAAAAGAGGTCATTGCTTACCAAAATGCTTTTCTAAAAGATCTGAAAAAGACGAGGAGGTAAGAATAATTTTTTTCTTCTCCTCTTTCAAGCCTCTGGTACACATGTATTTCCCCCACCAGAATATTGATGCTTCTCACAATTTTAATGTATTGCTTGTCAAGGCAGAGACTACTTTTGCCAGTGAGCCCCAGTACAGGGAGAATAATGAGGATATGGGTCCCTTCCAACTTGAGGTATTCTACTATTCTATTTCTACAGGATAACACATCAAATGCAACCTGAGTGTGAATTAATCTCTTAAAAAAACAGCTGAGATGAAAACCTGGACCAAAGCAGTTTTCTGGATGTTATCCAGAAATGCCTACTGGATTTGAATCCAGATCTGCAAAGTTTAAAACTTTTTCCTACCAGAGGATTGCTCTCCTTTCTCAATAAAAGGGATTCATGAAATGTCTTTGGCATATATGCTACGGATGCTGCTACTTGACTGTTCTTTTCTGTTTCCTAAAAAGTAGAGCCTCACCCTATCCACATGCACAACTTTGCTGTCAATTCTTAATATGACAGTCTTAATAGGGTAATTACATTCCTCCTGGAATTCTGGAATTAAAAAAACACTTTTATGTTACAGACAAAAACGCTAAGAAAGACATCTGTGGCATGATCATACTTCACTTGGGTTGCTTACTTTCTAAAACGTTAGCTAATGATTCTGAATTAGCTCTAAAATATTCCTTTCATTCAAATTCCCACGTTCTAAAAGAACCCACGACACAGTAGTAAAAATTGATGATCCCCCTCTTGTTTCCCACCCTATCTGGGCAACCTGATCTGAATGTGTATGTTTGGTGGCTCTGCTAGGCAGGGGGGTTGGAACTACATGATCCTTGAGGTCCCTTCCAACCCGGGTGATTCTGTGATTCTATGATCTGTGATTCTATCAACAACCAACATTATTAAATAAATTTTTAGAAAAAAGAAAAATTCCATATGTTTCCAAGAGCATCAGAAATTATACAGAAACTGATCTAAGCCAATAAATAATCTGAAGGAGTGCAGAGGAATGTAGAAAATATTAAGAAGAAAATTTGAAAGCATTTTTAGTAGCAAAATGGATAAATATTCATATTTCTTAAAAATTAAGATGCGCTGCTGATTCTATTTTTATGAATATTTTTAGTGCTGAAAGACATATAGTACCAAAAGTTTGTCACAGAGGTTCTCCTCATATTAGGAAGAAATCACACTTTTTTTCCAGTCTAAATTTGTAAATGTGCCCCATTGGAAATAAATTGCTTCTGACCTGTCAAAAATAAGCATATGAACCTAAATCCAACTCCATTGCCAGAACAGTTTATGTTACACACAACTTCATGGAGGTGTAATTAGCAGCACATTGCAATAATTTATTATTGGTTTAAATAGCCTGAAAAACTGGGGAAATGGGAAGCTCTGTGCCAGACATACTATTCTGGTTTACATTAATTTAGTTATTTTACCTTCGGTGCACATTCATCTATCCATACAATGTGAATGCACCGTTGAGAAGGATGCTGAATATTGAACATTTGGCTGAATATGAAATATGAACTCTGAGGCAGAGTTGCAATAATACTTCCATTTGCATTATTATGATTAACATTCTTCTGAATAGGAAGCATCCAGCAATATTAATTACAGAAATAGTGAGATTCCAATTGTCATAAATCACCACGCAGGGTACAGCAAGCTCTCCAAAAACCTTGTAGAATAACTCTTTTTCTGTTTTTTTTTGGAGTTAATTTCAACCTCTTTTTCACCAGGCTTTCCCACTTGTGTCTGCAGACAAGATAGTAATTATGCTTTTCTCTTGATTAACACATTCTTTTCAATAAGGTCCCAAACAGCTTTCACATGAAAGGCTGAATCCAACTGAGCATAGTTTTTCTCATTAAAGACTCAGCGTTCACCCATATTTAATTTATCACACAGATACATCCTGTCTCATAGGAGAAAGGGTGGCCTTGAAGCTAATGCTCTCGATTTGATCAGAAGTTTATTTCCACAACAGCTGAAATGAATGCCTTTTCAGATATGATGGTTATTGAGTTCATTTAATACATTAACATTGCTGAAAAAATTGTTATACTGTTTCTCTACTAAAGCACAGATCCAACTGATTGATTTAGTACTGAAAGGTTTATTTTGCCTTAAGTACATAAGAACATACATCACTACAGACAAACCCAGGAAAGTTATTCTTTCTTGAAAAAATATTAGCCATAAACCTCTACAAACATATCAAACTTTTATTTCTATCTTTGTATCCAGTCAGCATTTCGTTCTTTATTACCATTTCTTCCCTTAATATTCTTAGCAAAATTGGCAAAATTCATTAATTCATCAAAGTGAACAGCCCTGTCGTTTGGTGCATCAGGTTTCATTTGTAACAGGCATACAAAGCAATGATTTCTTTTGATGTATTACATTGAATTCTACAGACTATCCAAAAATAAAAATTCCTTCATAATCAGTGTTATGAAAACAAAGCATCCACATCACTGACCACACACAAGGAGAGAACAATTTCTTGCCACCTGGGCCCTGGTTGTATTGTTTTGAGATTTGTTTGCTTGGTTGTTTTTTTTTTTCAGATATGTTATTTCCAAATGTATCATTTATTCAGACAACAGCTAAGAGGTCTATCTGCTGTTCAGCTCTGGAAGCAGCAGTATTCCTCCCAGCTAGCCTGCTGCTTTGGTCCATTACATGTTAACTCACAGCAGGTGAGATGCCCCTGAATTACTCTGGTCCCAATTGAATTCCTACAGAAACTGCATCTGCTTTGCAAGAAAGCAATCCCTGGGGGATGGCAGTAATTAGTGCTGTCCTCAACAGCACAATAAATGTCATAGGTAGCCATGCTGCTGCCATGGTGCTGATAGAAGGAGATCATGAATATCCTTGCTCAGAGAAGCTGTAGGTGTCCCATCCCTGGAGGTGCCCAAGGCCAGGTTGGATGGGGCCCTGGGCAGCCTCAGCTGGTGGGTGGCAGCCAGCCTATAGCAGGGTTCGGAACAAGATGGGCATTAATGTTTTTTTCCTAAGCCATTCTATTGTTCTATTATTCTATGATCAGTCCCTTCTCTGATGCTCTTGAGTTGGTCCTAGAGAATTCCAAAAAACACTCAGAGTTATACTTCTGATTATCTCAACTCTGAATAATGCTTTTAGGAGACATTTACTATCACGCACACGTTTAATTTTCCCTGAAGTCAGCAGAGCTTCAATATTCTTCTACAGTCAAGTGTTCCCTCCTTGACTGAATGTGGACAAACTGATGAATTGGAGGCACTCATGACCAGGATTAAATAAATATATACATACATAAACTGGCCACTGCTGTCTCTGTGCTGCGTTTTTCTCCATCTCTTTTTCCACTATCATGCCGAGCTCTAAATGATTACTGTCTAACATGGCAACTAAGTGGAGTGAGGCAGGAAGCAGAGACAACGTGCGTAGAAATGAGCTGAAAATCATCCTCCCAAAGGAAGCCCAGTGCACAGGACAACCTCTCATTATTTTGAGCCCCTACAGAGAATGGAAAGACATATCTGATGTATTCGGAGATCATACACACGTTCCAAAAGGCATCAAATAAAAGCAGAAGGGAGTTTCATTGGGTTCAGCAAAGTCAAAGGATGTCTTTAAGTCAGCATATCCCTTTATGATGATTGAAGCCCAACCACCACTTCAAACATACCCAGACCTGCACATCCTCTCTTTTCACACCAGACCAACATCCTGTGTAGACATATTTCTGACTTTGGCCTAATGTTTCATTTCCACTGACATTACACTGACAGCTCATCACTGGCAAAACATATTATTATTATGAATTTCATCCACACAGTAAGTCCTTGCCTAAAAATACATGGAGAAGGCAGTGCTCAGAAATTTAACAAGAGATCTTTTTTTCTCATCACCAGACCATACTAGGTGATGAGATTTGCCTGGAGAGGCGACCATTCCCATACACAGACTTATCTGGCAATGAATTAAGAGTTGTGATCCATCCCTCTTCTAGATGAAAGGAAACAAGAGACAGGATGGAGAGTGCAGGCTGAGCCATCCTGGAGGAGAAACTGCAGACGCAGTTAAGCCTAGAGAACTGTTCTTTAGCAATGCATCTCTTCTTTTTAGCCCACACATCAAGCCAATTTTGAACCCCTTCGTTCAGGACAGCTCTCAGTGAGTGTTTTGCACATCCCATTCTGTTTCAATCATGTTGTAGAGGCCATTTCACAGCATTTTATCTCTGCTGTTATTATTATTATTATTTTAAGAAGACTGAATTTTTTTTTTAAGCAGTTGGAGGACTGCATTTATAGAGCAGGTTGGAAAAGGCTACACAGAGAAGGCTTCTCAGAATTAAGATAATTTTCTCAGTGTGTAATAATTTAAAATGAAAAATTGGATTTCTGCAAAATGGTAGCAGAAGCAAAGGATGTGGAACGTGTCCTGTTGAGTTTCTTCAGAATTACTTTTTAATGTTCATCAAAGAATTGCTGTCTTGTGCCCTTTGTGTACCAACCTCTTCTTCCTTATTTGTTACAGGACAGTAAGATATGCTCTGTGCAAAATGTTGGCTTTCATATTCCACTTTAATCATACTGTTTTTTAATCCTCGTTTGTTTTTACTTGCTTTAGTAGTCACAGATTTATCTTTAGCCATCTACACATGTATTTGAAGGAACTATGAATCTTGACTCACTCAGATGTCTATTTTTTAGCTGCATAAGTTAGTGGCCAATGAGTTGCACCCCAAGCTGCACTTTCAAAGTACAGATGAATACTTACTTCATTACTTGTAATGTTCCCTTGATAAGGTCTAAGCAATAATGTTGGTAATGACACTATTCTAAACACTGCAGTTGACCACAATAGTAAGCCAGTTAAATAACTTATTTTATGAAGCAAGTAGAACTCAATGTAATTCCTGGTTTTGGCCAACTGGAACAAGCAAACTGGTCATTTTCACCAGTCTAAGTGGGCTGATTTTACTTTTGAATTTCTTCTGCTGTGGCAATTTTATCCTTTGAACTCAGATTTCAGGTTGGCTGAGCAGTTGTTCCAAAATGTAACAGCTTCTCTTTTGCACTGAAGTTGGTCAGATACTTGCTGAGTTTAAAGGTAACATAGCTATCTGATGGAAGCTTGCTAAGCAGTACAGAAAGCCAGCTTTTCTGCACATACAGAACCTTTCTTTAAAGCTTACCGCAACATTTGTTTTGAAATGTTCCTAGTTTGTATTGCAAAATTCAAAGCATTAGAATATGTCTTTTGTGCAATGGAATCTCCAAGCTAAATATTTCTCTTGTCTACTGTGAAAAAAAAAAAAAAAGAAAGAAAAAAAAAGTCTTTGGCTTCTGGGTCATTTTCTCCGCTACTGCTTTTTGTAGAAGAAAAATATTTTTATTCTTGGGTTCATTTCATAACTAACAATCTTTTCTCCTGTCCCATTTGAACTGTACATTAAAAATGTCCTTGTAGAAGAAAGAATTTCTGCATTTGCTAGAAAAGCATCAGACTACGTTCCCCAGGTCAAAGCAGATGTTTCTATAATTGTTGCTCAGTTGTTGCCTGTAAATGTTTTAAATCTTTCAGCAAAGCCTCGACCAACAATAAAACATAATCTTAGCATCAATACACTTTTCTTTAAAGCTGTTAAATGGAAGCAGTAATCTTTATCCAGTGCTGATCTGTAATCCAAAGGCCTTCAGTGCTTTGCAGTGAAGGATAATTGCCATCCCTATGTCCTGCTTGTGGGTTGGTGAGCTGACACTGAGAAGCTTACAGGAGCACAGCTATTGAACTGAAGGGTGCAAAACTTGACCTATCTCTGAAAGTTCCAGAGAAAAGTCTGGCAGCTGTGGACTCCACATTTCCCATGGACGTTAAGCATTCTTCTGCATCACCTTGAGTATGATATCTGGTCACTGTGAAGGCTATTCGCACATCTGAACTTGGGTGTATTCTGGCTTCTTTTGATAAAGATAGCAACTTGCTTGCAATGTTTTTATTCCACTTGCCACAAACCACCCATTCTCTACAAAACCTCAATTTTTTGCAAACTTCTTAAGACTATAATAATCATAGAATACATCAGACACAATGAATAAGAATGTATAGAAAGCAAAAGATCTCAATATAACTGAAAGCATGTTGATGATACACAAAATGGATAAAATATTTTTAACATATTCTTGAAAGCTGCTTTCTCAGCAATTAAAATATCACAAAGCTGCTGGAATGGACCAGGTAGATCAGCTTAAACAGTTCTGCACTGCTGGGGAACACGTTATGCCTGTAAGGTGTTGCTGAGCCTATTCTTTATTGTGCAGCTGCTTTACTGGTCTAGGTGGTATCATTAGTGAGAGCAGTACGTATGAACAGAGGGCAATAAGATTTTCTTCTGAAGCTCAGTGCTTCTGGGCAGTAAGATCTGTTGTTTTCCTGCTTTGTGGGAATGTAACATTCCTGGAGAGGGCATATTCAAGGAGGATGGTAAGGACCTCTTCACTTTAGCACTTCAACTCTGCCACTACCACAGCTGTTCTCTTCCAGGGCAATGTGGTCATACCCTGACACGTGACAGATCTAAGTACAAATGGATAGGGATTGTCCTGGGGCTAACTACTAAGGGCACTTCTGATCTTGAGAGATGCTACCACCTATCCCAGATACCTGCTAGACTGGTAAGTATGATCCAACTCTTGAAGAAGACCTACACATTACTAAAACAGCATAAAGAGACCAGGTTCACCATCCCAGGGCATCCCAAATGGCACAAGATGCCATGAAAAGGTTTTCTTTTGTGCCTCTCAAGGCTCATCTCTCCCTCCTTTGTGTAAAATGGGAGCCTATGGCAAATAATTCAGTTAGTTCTAGAAAGTCTCAAGAATTAAATGTTTTAAATGAGTTCAGAGGATACACTCTACTTATGTGACTGGGCATACACACACAAATATCTACTTATATATACATGTAAAAATAGATATACACTATATATACACATAATGAAATATGCTGTTATCAAAAGAGCTGCGTGTCCCAAGAAAGGGCTGAGCAGCTGAAGTTAGATTGGCATGTTGGTCTATACCCTAGTGACTTCTTACAGGAGTATTTAACTTTGTCCTAGAGCCAAATTGTTTTTCTTCAATTGGAAAGACTGCAGAGGCTGACTTGCCTTCCATTTTCGCTAAATATATACGATGATATTAGGGGTTATACTTTTACAAGGGAGATAATATGTATCAGAAAGACAGAATCTTTCTTTATTTCTGATAGAATAAGAAAAATATATTCCAGTATTAGCTACACAGAAGAACTCAAATCTCTTAATATTCACATCCAAGTGCAAAAGTCACATTCAGTTCTTACCTCTGCCAGAAACAACTGTGTCATGGGAGAAGCCCCATCATTTCAGGACTTCCTTCTGCTCTGTTCCCCAATGAAACAGGAACACACCTGAGTGCCAGGACTGCAAGGAGTGTAATGAGTGAGATGCTACAGCAGCCTCTCCACTAGACGTGTCATCAGTATTTTACAGCTGTGATTGTACCAGGAGTAGTCCATCGGATTATTATTACTTTAATTTATAACCAAACTCATTATTCTCCTTTCACTGCCTAATTAATAATTTATATAGAAATAAACACTCAGTTTCTAAAGGAAATTCACTGATGACAGTAGGTCTCCTTCTGCACTATCCTCCCTGCACACTGTATTGTATGACTTTGAGCTATTCTTCCTCATTTCATTATTCAATGTGTTTCAAGAAGGCCTTGAAGCTGATGCTGTAATCTTGAGGAAACTGATAAGATCTTTCTCAGTGCAATAAAAGTTGAGTAAAAGCAGAAGCTCCTCACACACTCTTTGCCCATGCTGCAGCTCTCCTCCAGCAGCTCCATCCCTCCCGACAATGCTGCATGCAGGAGATCTACATTTCACTGCTTATCAATAGATCTCCATTCTTCTGTGAATGGGAATGGCGTTCCTTCAGACCTGTTTTTGTGAAGCAGACCTATATCCATAGGAGCAATTAACTCCCTGCTGTGAGTTTAGACACGCCAGCTATACTGCAGCTGCTCTCTGTTGCTAGCACTAAATTTTCCTCAGTAGTGGATCAACGTGTTTAAACACTTTGATCTTCTTTATCTCAGTGAGGAGATTTGAAAGCCTCCTGGATGAACAAGCTTTCTTTCGGGTGCAGCTCCATCTCATCCACCATTTCAGTGCTGACCCGAAACTTTTATGCTTTATTTACTGGAGAGGCGTCATCTTTTGAAATGGCTTCTCACATCCTCTCAGAAAAGCTTTTTCTGGTTGTTTTTTTTTTTTTTTTTTCTTTCCTCTAACACTGAGCTTAAGTAACGGTACTTCAAACAGCAGATAAGAGGCACAAAGGGGACTGGGACTTATACACAGCGATTCAGAATCATCTTAATCTCCGTCACGCACTTTCTGATTTTCTTTTTAATCTCCCGTGGCACAGTGTGCACCAGACACAACTGAGAACTTGCTATTTAAGCTGCCTTATTACTGTTACGCTATGAAATCTTAACTACTCTTTGGTATATATGAGTATGCATAAATCAAAGTGAGGGAATGCACATTTCAGATGTGGGTATGGTGGGAGATGAGAATTAGTGTCACCATCCTCTTCTTGATGAGTTGAGGCTGACTCTGTTTTCACACCTCCCAAGGAGCCAGGACATGACTATTTGTGATGGGAAACTACTCAGAAGGAAATTCCTCTGTATTCAACTCTGGTGAGGCCGCACCTCAAGTGCTGTGTTCAGTTCTGGGCCCCTCACTACAAGAAAGACATTGAGGTCCTGGAGTGTGTCCAGAGAAGGGCAGAGGAGCTGTGAGGGCTCTGGAGCACCCTATGAGTTTTATGGGGAGCAGGTGAAGGAGCTGGGATGGTTCAATCTGGAGGAGAAGAGGCTCAGGAGAGATCCTACTGCTCTCTCCAATTGCCTGAAAGGAGGTTATGGTTGGGGGGGGGGTCAGCCTTTTCTCCCAGGTAGCAGCAATAGGACAAGAGGTGATGACCTTAAGTTGCACTAGGGGAGGTTCAAGTTGGATGTTAGGAAAAACTTCTTCTCAGAAAGAATGATAATGCATTGGCACAGGCTGCTTGGGAAGGTGGTGGAGTCACCATTCCTGGAGGTGTTCAAGAACTGTGGAGATATGGCTCTGAGGGACGTGGTCAGTTGGACTTTGTGATCTTAATGGTCTCTTCCAAGCTAACTAACTCTATGATTTTAGGATTCTGTGAATAACATTATCAGACTTATTCCTCCACCAACACAGAAATCCCATTTTCAGTACCCAGACCAACTCTATGTTTCTTTGCCCATCATGGCACAAGCACAGTCACAGAGAGATGAGAAATTCAACTCATTAATGAAATTCGCAATCTGAGATTGTCTATACATTAGTTTAACCCCAAACTAACCTAATATACTTGCATGCAAATTTTTACTGCTTGCAATGAGAGCAAGAGTGTTACACTGCTTGTAAAGCAGAGGAAGGAGAGGAAGAAGCCCGGAGTTTAACAGATATTAGAGCAGCCTGGATGGTAGGACCAAATTAACAGAGGGCTGCACTCTTGTCACAATACTTCCACAGAAATGTGGGCAGGGCATTTTCACCCACCCCAGAGTCTTTTAGTGCTGGCAGTGACACTGAGCTCCAAAGAAAACGACATAATTAAAGATGACTTTTTCCACAAATATTTGCTCCCAAGGCATGATTTTAATACTGCAGGGAATGGGAACATGTGGTAGAGAGACAGATAACTCAATCAAGACTTTGGTGAAGATTATTTGTGCTACGGTCGGAGTGCCCCCACCCTGCCCCAGCTGGGTTTATTACACAGGTGGATGGAATGTGCTCTGCTCCATTTCCAAGGGAGCCACACAAGCCCTGCATAAATCAGTCAGCAAGTACCTTGAACCACACATATTAAGAATGCAAGCTAGAGGAATTCCAGCATGAAGCGTGTTTAGACAAAGAGGTGATTATGACATGGAGAGGAGTGCAAAAAAATTCATCTGGAAACAGGGTAAGAGCACAGTAGCTCAAGGAGGAAGAAAGTCTGATATTGTATATTTATAGCCTCATAAATGGGGTGATTTTAATCTCCCAGGTGTGGTACAGCAGTATGTATTGGAAGTGAATTTCTGGCTCCCAGAAAAATAAAATTGTGGAGACTGGATGTATCCATGCAGTTTAGGAGACCCAGATTCTGATCTCATTTACAAAGGGTCTGCCCAGGTAAGCTTTTGTGGGCATCAATGGCATTATGCAGCACAAAGCAGAATGGAGTCAGATGATATCTAAGTGTACTGTTTGCATTGCAAAAAAAAAAAGGAAGGGAGAACAAAGTGGTTCATATCAGTGTATGCTGCAAGCTTGACCATAAAAATGCATTCCTAGTGGGTCAGCACCTGTTTAGATAAATGGTTTACTTGAAATACACAATGCAGTACAGCTCACATGTTTATCCATATGACACTAACCCAAACTGCCAGCTGTGGCCAGTCGTCCAGTATGTTCTCTCTTCATCTATGACATATGAAACCATATGGAATCATCTATCCATTAGGAAGAGATCATTTTCAGACAGGAAGGTTTTCTGGCACAATTATTAGCTGTGGCATTCTTGACCAAAATAGGCAGGAAACAAAAAGGGTCTTATGTTGTCTTAAAGGGTCATGTGAAGAATTTTCTGTTTTTAAATCATCTTTCAAACTTGTCCCTTTTTTAAAAAAAGAGTGCCTTTTATCTCCAACCTTAACATCAGACTGCTGTATGGGCTACTTTTCTCTCCACCATTTCTGTGATGAGTGATCGTGGTGCATGAGGGCTACTGGTTTCCCCTGGGTTTGATTAGGTCTAGCAGACAGGTACATGACTTGCTAGAAATAATCCTTTTTAGGAGTGACTGATGCAAACCCTTTTTGCAAACAAGTGGTCCCACAACTGGGACTCAACAGCCTTTCCTTCTGAAGCAACCTTCTCTTTGCACACGCAACGGGGTTCATTCCGAACCAAATCTAAACACTGCATATCAGCACAGAATCAAAGGAAAACAGTGACAAAGCAGACTCACTAGCTGAATTCAATAATATCTTTATTCAGACAGAAGATCCTATTAGAGCAGTTCTCCTGCTCTCAATCTGGCATAACTCAATTACTCTTGATTTGTACCAATGCAAATGAGATGAGAATCTGCCTCCAGAACACTTGCTAGCTATGCACATTGACATGATCAGAAGTACAGTGTTCCCTGTAATCAGTCCTGGTTTACCTCTAATGGATATAAGCAGAGACAAGAGCCTCAGGCATTTCAGACTCTGCAGAGAAGAGCTGATCTCTGTCTGCCTGTAGAGTATGCACATGATGTACTGAGACTCTGAGAAGCCTATTCTGGGAGTGATGTGGCCACCACAATGAGCCTGAAATGAGGAACTGTTTCTTAAGAGGAGTGTTCAGAGACGCTGGACCTCGCCTCCAACGTGCCCTGCCCCTCAGTACAGCAGAAATATTTCTCCATTAAATCAGTGTACAAAGAAAATCAGCTCTGACCGGTGATACGCTACAGAATATCCAAAGAAGAGGAAGACAACAAAATTACTGCTTACATTCAGAACAAATCTGAAGGAATTAAACTCCTTGACTTAGCATGCCAGTACTTCACTAGTTCTCCTATACACTCTTAGATCTTAGATAAACCCCAGTTGGACAGATATCAGTTCAAAACTCACTTATATAAAGTGCAGACGCGATAGATGACATTAAACACAGGCAAAATTTTATAAACTTGTCAGTTACTGCCTCCTACTTATTTAACACAGCGAAACACAGTTGTTGGTGAAGATTGACTGTTTTTAGTCCTGGCATTGCCCAGAATCAGGGCAATAAAACGGGTGGAACGAAAACGGGGACATATTTTTTAAAAATTAATCCTGCACGCAAGTAGGTGGATGTCTTTGAATATCAGTCTGATTGAGCCTTTGATAACCAAATAAAGGTATTACAGAATCATAATCATTTGAATTGGAAGGAACCATTAAGTGTTATCTAGTCCAACTCCCCTGCAACAAACAGTATTCACATAGTATTTTCTTTCTTGCTGTCTGTACCATTTTCTATATAGCTGTAGACAAGAAGACATCAAAGCACTCATGAGAAAACTTCAGCCAAGGACCTCTGTAAGCAGACTTACATCATAACAGGGCAATTTCATGCGTAGTAAGTTGAAGTTGCAGAAAACTTTCTCCTGGCTCAATGGCTATGCACAAAAAGTGACCACAACAGATGCACAATATTATACTTCCAAAAATTTTTGGCATCTAAATACTTGCAACACAAAACATCTGAAAGTGGGGAACCTAAATTCTCTGCCTAGTTAATAGATCTATTTCAGGACTGGACAACTAACATTTAAAACTAACATTTAGCTAACATTTAAAATCAGATGGTATGAAGAAACCAGTAATTTTTGTTGACAAAATCTTCAAGGAGGTATTAAGAAGCAGTCTTATCTAGAATCAGATCAATAGAATTGTCTCTACATTGAGTGTCCTCCATATGTTAATCTTCCCAGGAAAGTTAAACAACAGTTTTCCACTTCGACTTTGCTAGGACTCCAGATGAACAAATGAAGCATGCTGTTTTCCATATACTAGTCACAATCAGTTGTTTCAACATCTCTCTCCTTTTCCCATGGCCATAGACACTTCTGTGATTAATCTGATGCTCAGATGTTTCTAAATAAGTTACCTTCCTGAGCCAGAATGCTGAGCAGCACTGGATAGCAACAGAATTTGTCACAAGTACAAGTCACTGTGAATGTACAAAGCCCTATCAAAACACACATCCTGCACAGATGGTACTACCAGTCTTGATTCTAACAAATATCTGCTCTACAGAAATGTTGCTAGCCAAGTTGCTGGAGTTGTAAGCTCCAGAGCTGCTCGTCAGCCACTCCCAAAGCCACTGCATTAAAACCACTGACAGAAAGTGAACTTGAGTTGACTGGTTTATCATTTGTCACACTGAATCTTGAAGGAAATTCTGGAGGGAGATTTATTTTCACACCTTTTTTTTTTTTAAAATTTTGTATTAAAATTGTAAGAATTTTAAGCCAACTGGCTTGTTGCCAGAATATAGCAGAAACTACTTTGGTTGCTCCAAAAGTAATGCCTCCATTTATTTCCATGGAAATGACATCAGATACAAAGAGTGCTATAGCATTGTTTGATAGAGCAAATTCTCAGTTACCAAACGCTAATTTTCAATGTAGCAACCACTGTTAGGTATGCATTTTCACCAACGATGGACAAGAAACTGCATGCTACATTCATAAAAATATACACCAGAGAAGTGACTCACTGTCACTGTCACTACTGCTGAAACACACCACCCGCCACCTCACTATGCTTGCGTGCACAGTTTGGTCTCCATAAATGTTCAGCAATCATCAATGAATGTCAATGGCTGCAATATTTACCACATGGAGAAATTCAATCCCACATGTTTGCTTCACCTGCACTTCCACGTCAGGCATCGTTTTGTCACAGTAACAAAATGCAATGGAATTCTGGTGGGAAGGTTCAACCTCTACTGCCTTCCCACCAACATCCATCTTTGATGTCACGGGTCAATATAATTAAATAGGAGGCACTACTTTTGGAGCAGCCCTTGTTCATCAAATGCTAATGGGAGCTGAATTCCTTCTTACTTTAGTTTCAGGAATCAGGCAGAAGACAGATCAGGCTGTAAGTGCTACGCGGTGCTGAGGTGCCAGCCAGCTGCTTTCTGAGGGGACCCTTGCACATTGACTTGCCAGTCCTGGAAACAACAAAACAGGCCTTTGGACTGATGGGGTCTAATGAGTTTATCCTGGCTTTTCATTAACTTTAGTGGAGTTACACTGAGACCTGATGTGGCATTAAGATGAAGGCTAGATTGTCTCCTTACATAGCAGACAAATGCCAGCCCTGACCCAAGGATCAGAGAAGTACTTTGTCCACATCCGTGTCACATTTATGCCTCTGATTCTTCTTCCACTTGCTATCTACTGAGATGTGATACTGCGGGTCAGGGTCTGCCTTACACACATATACCTGAAACTACGGCAGCATTAAACTGCTGGAGCTGCATTCAGATATAAATACTCAAAATGACAGAAGAATATTTACACCTGCATCACTTCTCTCCTGTGTGGGAAGAGGAATAAGCTACAAAAGCAGAAGGCAACCGTGCTGTAATGCAGTACTATGGCACGTACATTATATTCTCAGCTGACATATTGTTAAAGACTTCTAGTGCTGACCAAGGCTGGGCTGGAACAGAATCTCTTATGATGCTGCTACAGTACCTGTGGATGTTACTGTAAAGCAAATAATGAATAATAAAGAACAATAACTGGACATGAACAGTGTACGCTGCACTGTCATGGGTAGACAATGCAAATTACTCGCAGAAATTTTTCCTACGCCCTGTATTCTGCTCTAGGTGACAAGCTCTTTGTTAACTTTTTTTTCTTTGCTGTTAGCAATGAAAATGTGCATATGTGGCAGCTAGTAACTCAAGCTTCCCACGGGGACAGTTAATCCTCTGCTTCTCGGCCCTATGCTTAGCTCCCTCCATCAGTTTTCCCCTACGGATCCAGTAACAGAGCAAGAGAAGACACGCTGGGAAGAGAAATCGAGCAATAATTAACCACAAGGAATGGAGAAGCAGGCCTGGTTTGAAAGAGCAAGAAACAATGGCTTGTCAAACAGCAGAACATCAGCACTTAATGGTTTAAACAAGTAACATGAAAGCCTTGTTCTTTCTTGTCCAGTGACACTGGAGTCTCCCTAGCCACAGAAATATCTCTCTGTTAAAGGATAACATGAAACAATCCCATCTTTAATAAGCCACTGGAAACCCAGAGGCACAATACAGACCCCCTTTGTTTGTCACAGACCTTATATGCGCAGAGGTCTTCAGATGAATGAGGTGCTAGACAGCAGTCTGGGAAGGCTGGGGGTGTTAACTCAACACCCTCCATCAGCCTCACAAACCATCGCTGCATGCACTCAACTCCACCGTGCCTTTCCCACAGTGCCCAAGGATAATGAAGAAATTATTCTGAAACTATAGGCCCATTAAAATGTCGAAAATAATTCCACTTCTATATGAAAGCGAGTTTTATGACATATATTTACTATAGGATTGACATGCAGAGAAAGAAAAAAACTTCAGCTTTGATGAGGTCAACAGTCAAACTCCAAAAAAGTGACTCACTTGCCTAAGTGGAGGCACTTGGTGCTGTTTGAGACCTGGGGTCTCCCACTGCTTCTTGCCTGTCTTATGCACATCTTTTGGAATACCTTGTGACATCTCAAATAGCAGTAAATGCCTATGTCTAGATATCTGCATTGCTCTTCAGTCTGTACCGGGCTGCAGTTTCACCCTAAGGCTACTCTGTGATGAGCTAGCAGCTTGCAGAAAACTTTCTTTTCTTGCCTGAATCACAATAGCAATCAGTCCTTGGAGAACAAGACATTGCAGAGGAAGGAGGAAAATGTTTGACCAGGACAGAGCTCATTTACCCCCTCTGACATTCAGCATGTGGAGCACTTTTTAACCCACAAAAAGTGCTAGGAGGAAAAGCTTTGTTCCAGATGTCAGATCTTTAAGGCTTTTAATTGTGGGCTGAAGCTTCAAAACTGCAACAGCACCTAAAAAAGGGATTTGCTTAATAGATCTCACCCCACGTGCATGCCCCAAATGAAGTGCACTGCCTGAGCTATGCTCTAATATCCGTTTTACAGCTAGAATCATAGAATTGTTAAGTTGGAAAAAATGTCTAAGATCCCAAGTCCAACCCCAACCCACCCCACCATGCCCACTGACCATGTCCCTCAGTGTCACATCTCCACAGCTCCTGAACACCTCCAGGTATGGTGACTCCATCAACTCCCTGGGCAGCCTGTGCTACTGCCAATTGCTACCACAATTTTGGAGAAGAAATTTTTCCTAATATACAACCTGAAACTCAAGTGGCACAACTTGAGGCCATTACATCTTGTTCTATTGCTAGTATGTGGGAAAAGAGGGTGACCCTCACCCCACCACAACTTCCTTTCAGGCATTTGGAGAGAGCAGTAAGGTCTCCGGCTCAGCCTCATCTTCTCCAGGCTGAACCATTCCAGACAGACCAAACCATCCCAGCTGCTCCCCATAAGGTTTGTGCTCCAGACCCCTCACAGTTTCCCTGCCCTTCTCTGGACACTCCCAATGTCTTTCTTGTAGTGAGGATCCCAAAACTGAACACAATACTCAACACTGCATAACAGTGTTAGCTTCCACATTTGTACCTCTGGGTGACCAACTCTATGTTAACTTCACTGCAAGCATTACATCTAGAAGCAGAGACACAGTTTCAAGACCAAGGACTTCTGAAGATTCATCCAAATGTTTGATTAAGACAAGGAAACCCCAAGCTCCTCGCTTCATGTTTTGCTTTCAGCAATAAACTAACGTGGGTGAAAAAATGAAGCTTCTGTTCTTTGCATGGGAGCTGAGCTGGCAGGTCCTGCTCAGGACTTTCTACACATCCAGCTTCAAGTGCAAGACACCTGGGAGTCACTTGACTCCCAGACTTATTCAGGCTCATGGCAGCTTCCCAAGCAGTCTTGTGTTTATTCTGAGAAAAGAGATCTGATGAGCTCTTTAAAAGTGAAGCAACCCAGAGCTCTGTCCCATTAGTCCTGCAGAAATAGATAAGTTCAAAAGCACGTTGGCAGGGAACATGTGTCTGACACCTTTTCCTTCAGTGATGCCTCTCCAAGTAGAGTCCTAAGCTAAACCACAGACTTCAATAGGACACCAGATAAAACAGAAGGGGAGTTAGGAAAGTATCTGGCAAAGATGTCCTGCTGAAGAACTGGTTGATAATACACATTATGTCCAAAAAATTCCTTTGAGCTCACACTTCATCAAACTAGATGATTCCCTAGGAGGAATGCAATCTGAAAAGGTGGTGAAGTGCATGAAAATAGGTAAGTAAATTCCTGTACAAAGTGTAACTCCTCTCTCAAAGTTGCCATGGAGAATTAAATGCAGGCAGGCTGGGCAAAAATCCCTCACTTACACCAGGACGAGAGCATGAAACAGACCTAGGAGTAGGACTGAAAGATCCTTATGGGTCCTTTCCAACTCAGGATATTCTATGATTCTCTTTCTATACTTTGCTACTCACACACTTGCATAATAGTGTTCCAAACACTTCAAAGCAACCAGCATGACATTGGCTCCTCACTACAAAGAGCAGCACAGTTTTGACCATGCAAGCCTTCTTCAGAGTGAAATAATCTTGTGAAGGGGAAGAGACAAAACTGGGAGATTGTAGAAGTGATAGAAAAAAGACAGTTTGGTTTTTCTCACAGGCCATATCTAGACTGGATATAAGGAAAATGATTTTTGTGATAAAGACAGTGAGGCACTGGCACAGGAGGTGGTGGTGAGGCCCATAGAGGTGGTGGTGCTCCATCCCTGAAGGCACCCAAGGTCAGGCTGGATGGTCTGTGAGCACTGATGGAGTTGTGGTGTCCCTGTTCATTGCAGGAGAATTGCGCCACATGGCCTTTAAGAATTCCTTCCAACTCAAGTAATTCTATGACTTTATGTTTGAGTTTATGGAGCTGGTCTTTGGGAGTTTACCAAACTGCCACGTCTCTAAGCAAATCTCCAGTGTAGGATGAGGATGAGCTTGGCTTACAAATCATCAGTTTGCTCTTCTTTTTTTCTTTTTTTTTTTTTTTCTAGTTCTGTAAAGCTTGCAGTTCTGCAGACCCTTTAGATGGATTTGGCAGGCAAATGGAGCTGAGTGTTTTTTGGGAGGATGCCTCATGGGCAGGGAAGGGTTACAGCCGCCAATGCCCCACATTCACAGTGCTTCTCTAAGCCTTCCTATGCACACAAACAAGACACGCTGCTGCGCCTCTCTCCTCTTGTTAAGAAAGATAAAATCAGGTCACTTAAAATGGGGAGAAAAAAGAATACAACAAAACTGGAGCTCAAAAATCACCACTGTGGGAACATCCTGTACATGTAAGAGCAATGCAAAGGGAGAAATGAAATTCCTAAGTCAGGCTCCGGTTCTTGCACTGATTCCCTCTGTTGCCATGAGAATATAGTTTTTTTTCCTACCTTTGTTTCCCCACCTACAAAATGAGGACACGACTTACATAATCACTTTGCAAAGTGATTAGGAGGATTATCTATTATTTGTCATATGAGCAGAGTGTCAAGGAGTGTTTTTAATAACTAACTCATCAGCTTGTTATAATTTTGACAACACTTCAGCTCCTCCAAAGAAGGATAATTAAATTGTATTGCTCCACCACCCCCCTGAAAAGTGCAGACCCTTCAGCCATCTCTTTTGGGTTATCTTTACCTGAAGTGACTTCTTTCTGTAAGCTGTGTATGCGAGTCACAACAAGCAGCGCATTAAACAATAACAGATTGATTTGTATTTTAATAATCTGACCTCGTTTTAGCTGGACGGGCAGTGGTGTTTTACATCCCATCATGCTGCAGACACGACAGGTTATAGATCCTCGTTACACTGCTGTGAATATTGAGTGAGTTCAGTGGAGTGAGTCCAGCTTCGGACTTCTACCACAGAAACAGAGATGAAAACAACTTAGCAGTTTTTAAATAACTCGGAAGCAGCTGCAGCTTTGCTCTTCTGGCTGTAACCTGCTCAAGCCTGAGACATTTTGTGCCCTTTGCAACTAAGGGTCTGGGTAAATTTCTTTTCCAGCATACCCAAAGCCTGTTTTATTTGTTCTAATCAGATTGACCTGTATTCAGTTGGCTTCCTCCGAGCAAAATTCACTGCATTGCTCAAGAAAGAAAAAAAAGCCCTCGCAGTATCTGCCAGATGTAGTGACCCTCAGCTAAAAACTAAAGATTTTCATCAGCATATTATTTTATTTCTTCAGCTGATTTGCTTTTGTCTACTAAAAGCCTGTGGGACACAAAGACAGCACTAACTTTCCTTCCCATCACAATGCTCGCTGATAACATTAGCTGACCCACTTCAGTGCAGCAATGAGTTATGCTGTGAAATGACTGAAGGCAAATTGATTCTTCCATCTTTCCACAGTGCAAGTCACAGTGCATGGAAAAGAAAATACTTATTTTATTTTATTTTTAGTCATTGTGAGAATTTACCCTTTACCGAAGATTGCTTCCTAGAGAGAAAGAAGCTGCCATATGACCAGGGTAAAGATGGTCAATAGTAATTTAGACTCTATTTATTTTGCATATTACATAAGAGGGTGACTGTAGCTGAAAAGTTCTCAGTAATGATAGAGGGGTATTAGTGACTGTTTTCCTGTTGCTGACCAACTCTCAGTGCAGAAGGACAGGCATGATGGATATGGCACTTGGCTGTGATTGCTTGTGATCAAGGATTTGCTGCACACTATCATTTTGTAGGGAAGAGGAGGGAGGGTTTAATTTCGTTATCAATCCATTATTAATATTCTCGATTGTTAACAATGACATTTGTGTGTGTGTGTGTTTTTTTCCCCATGTCAGAAAGCAGCGTTGGGCATATTTTTAGCTAAAGGGGGAGAGGACGATACCTTCATGGGCTGAAAAATCTTACAAGAATGACTGGGTTTCTGAAGGTTGCACTATAAACCATGTGTAGAGCATGCATTACAGTAATCTCCATCACTAGGGACTCACTAATTGGGCATTTAAGAGCGAGCATATAAATAAAATGCCTCCACATTGCAGGCAGATCACATGCAGACATTCAATTCTGTTACGGCTACACTTTCTTCATGATTTCTGTTATATGGTCCATTGATAGCATTTTAAAATCTAATCCCCCAGGCCAGCAAGTACTAAAAGTACTTCCTAAATAACATATTGCCAATACTGATCTGAATTAAGACCAGCCTGTAAATGCTTTACCATGCAATTGACATGACTTTGCACAGTTGGTTTGAATTTTTTTTTTCTTCCATTCTTCCCAGATGATATCAAACAATAACTGCCTTTCAGTAAAAAGGAAGATAAGGAGATGATTCTCATTTCACCACTCAACACAGGAGCAAGAATAATACCACTGAGGGATTTAAAGAATGCTGCCAAACAGCCTAAGAATATAACTTTGGTCTTGTAAAAACAGTGACAGTTGTAGCTTATGTAGATGGAGCGTGTCTCCTTTCAGAAGATCCTGGAGATCTTTACCAATTGAAATTGGTGGAGTGTGCTGGTGTGAGCAGAGAAGTGTTTTGCAGCAATCTGATGATCTTTGGACATTTTATTTTTAGTGTAAACATGAGAGATAGATTCTGGTAAACAAAAATATATATATATACTGTAAATAATTTACTATAACTACCAAACCTTGTAAGTTTGGTCATTTTTCTTCAAAAGTCCAGTCTCAGTTGTGATTTAAAATTTAAAAAGTGGCTATCGATAAGAAGATGTAGATGCAAGATGTTGAATATAAGATCACCAGGTCAGTAGTTTGATAAGTCTTAATTCTAAACAAAAAGACTTCAAACTTTCCTTGCAAGGAAAGTCTTAGTTTAGAAACTTACCCTAAATTCAAAATTTTCTTCTTCAAATGATTAAAACTCTAAAAGAATTGATATAATCAACGCCAAATACCTGAGTTTCCCAAGGAGTTCTTTATTACATCTGCTTTAAGTCTCCCTGACACTATTTCTGGCCTCTATTTTTGGAACATTAGGTGATTCCCAAAGTTACTCATTACACAG
The DNA here is from genome assembly GCF_023343835.1 of Lagopus muta. Classification (NCBI taxonomy): domain Eukaryota; kingdom Metazoa; phylum Chordata; class Aves; order Galliformes; family Phasianidae; genus Lagopus; species Lagopus muta. The sequence continues at coordinate 190,286,807 of NC_064433.1, read as the reverse complement.
CTGCACGGCTTCACCCCTTGCTTCAGGCTGGGGAGAGCATGCCTGAACAGAGCCCAAGTTCTCCTCCAACACGTCTTGGTGTGTACAGGTGGCACAAGAAATATTGACTATTTGTTGCTTTAGCTCCAGAAAAGAGCGGTGTGCGGAGGAAAATGTGACTCAGAAATGATCACACTGCAGTGCTTCTTGGCTTCTTCAGGTCTGGTGTAACCAGCTCACGATGGATGGACACAATGATCTTAACGAGTCCCTTCCAGCTTGGGTTATTCTATGGTTCTATGATGTGCAGCCCTTGCTGAGGGCTGTACACTGAATTGGATGGCACTTCCACACTTAGCAGATACTAGCAGAGGTCCATTGGGTCAGTGGGCCAAGGGGTTTAATGTGGTGTAAGAGGTCAGTAGGATGATGCTGCGCTGCATCAAGACAGAGTGTGGCCAAGGCTCTAACACTGATCTTTGAGACAAATGCAAGCTTTCTTACAGGTATTATGGAGTGAATCTAAACTCTAGTACAATATCACATCTCCAATTGCCAGCACTGCTTGGTTCCTGTTTTTTGAACCATTCATGCTAGATCTAGATTTCAATTTGCCACTGGTGAGGCTATACTTGAAATGCTGTGTTCAATTTTGGGCCTCTCACTGCACAAAAGACATTGGGACACTGGAGTGTGTCCAGAGAAGGGCAACAAAGCTGTGAAGTGTCCAGAGGACAGGTCTTACGGGGAGAGGCTGGGGGAATTGGGATGGTTCCGGCTGGAAAAGAAGCTCAGGGGAGAGCCTATTGCTCTCTACAAGTGCCTGAAAGGAGGTTGTAGTGAGGTGGGCGTCAGCCTCTGCTCCCTGGTAATAAAGGCAGGACAAGAGGGAATGGCTTTAAATTGCACAAGGAGAGGTTCAAGTTTGATATTAAGATAAACTTCTTCTCAGAAAGAGTGGTAATGCGATGGCACAGGCTGCCCAGGGAGGTGGCAGAGTTACTGTTCCTGGAGGAGTTCAAGAACTGTGGGTATGTGGCATTGAATGACATGGTCAGTGGACATGGTGGGAATGGGTTGGGATTGGTCTAGATGATCTCAGGCAAGTTTTCCAACCTTAATGATACCATGATTCTATGATTCTATGATACCAGCTGTGGAGGGGGCAGCAGTGAGGATGAGAGCTTCTTGCTATTTCTCCTTTAGTGTTTATTTCCTTAATCAGTATATAAACAGCCACAGAGGTCACAGACAGCTCATCTCTTTCCAGGGGAGGCACCCCTCAAATGTATATTTCTCAGTTTTCCTTTTCTTGCCATTCTATTTATTTTTCATTTTCTTTTCCTTAAATGCATATCCTACAGAAGCTGCACCACTGACCTACTTTTTTAAATACATCATAAAACCCCCTGTTTTTTCTGAATGATTTAGTACAGAATTTATACTGCAAGGACTAGTCCAAGCAGGTAATGGACCAAAGCAAACATTTACTGCAGCGAGTGTAAAATTAAAAAAAATAGAAATAAAACATAGACTTTGTCAGGCTGTTTGAAAAATGCAAGCAGTGTGCTGAATTGTGTCAAAACATAAACCAAGCAATTCTTTTTAGCCATGCAAATCTTCTGTAGACGGTCTGAAGTCTCAATTGTGGGGCTTTCTCTACAATATTAAAGCGAAGACCTTCCTTTCACTGCAGAGTGATAAAGAGGCACTAAGCCCCGCTCTGTCGTTAGTCACAAGTCATTTTAATGTGGGTCTGCAACACTGTGAAAGATGACCTGCAAAAGGCAAGTGGCAGGCTATAATTCTGTGCTTTGGAAGGTAACACCAGGATCTACTAGCTGATAATTGACTTTCCTGTTATACACTTATCATCTGTAACACTTTTAGACCCTCAGTGGGTCCTTGCTAGCAGTGTGTGCGTTAATCCTCATGATAGGGATGGAAAAGTAAGCTGTCCTATCATGGAAATAACTGTCTCATCCCGTTTGAAAGCACTAGCAGCAGACATGTAGCTGTGATCCCAATTTCAGACACCAGTCACCAGCCATTAATTATCCTTCTTTTATATGATACGAGCACTGAAAATTACCAGGATGCTGTTGTAGAAGAATATTGTAAGATATTGCCTCTACCCTGAAGAATTTATATCTGACTGTGCTAGAGGAGTATTGTAGGAAGTACCTTGACATTGGTGCCCTGCTCTTGACCACTTCTCTAAGTGCTGACATGTGGCTGCTGTCAGAGATACAAGGATGGATCTTGGTTTTGCCAGGTCTGAGTGCTCAGAGATCGCGTTAAGAAGGGATTTCACAAGTGTTACCTGGGCTGCTGGCACTGCTGCTTCTTTACGTTTGACATTGTGGAGTGGCAGGGCAAGCAGCAGAAACCAGCCTAATTAACACATATAATGAACCTATCTGCATGTACCTACTCCGAGCAAGCAGTGCTACATTCATGTGTGGATTACAGTTACATCCACTTGTGCCGGGTGACGTTCACCTTTGTGCGATGAGACAGCCTGCAAGGCAGTGCTACAGCCATAAGTACAGACTGTGGGCTGCTCCTCTACAGATGCAGAGATTTAAGGGGGGATGAAGTACAGCCAGAGCAGGCTGAAAAAGCAAAATACAGCTGGGTAATCATGTGCTGCACCTTTCTAGCCTGAGGGAATCATAAAATCATAGAATCATTAAGGATGGAAAAGACCACTAAGATCCCCGAGTCAAACCCCAACCCCCACCATGCCCACTGACCACGTCCCTCAGTGCCACATCTCCATAGTTCTCAAACACCTCCAGGGACAGTGACTCCACCACCTCACTGGGCAGCCTGTGCCGATGTTTCACCACTCTTTCGGAGAAGAAATGTTTCCTAATATCCAACCTGAACCTCAACTGGCGCCATCACCTCAACCTTAAGGCCATCACCTCTCATCTTATCACTGCTACCTGGAAAAAGACATCAACACCCACTTCATCACAACCTCCTTTCAGGGAGTTGGAGAGGGCAATAAGGTCTTCCCTGAGCCTCCTCTTTTTCAGACTGAACAATCCCAGTACCCTCAGCAGGTCTCCATAAGACTTGTGTTCTGGGTCCTTCACAGCTTTGTGCACTCCAGGGCCTCAATGTGCTTCTTGTAGAGAAGGACCTAAAACTGAGCACAGTACACAGTGTGGCGTCATCTGGGCCAAGTACAATGGGAAGGTCTAACTGGTATAGGAGCATGAGCGAGCAGAATTACTCCATTTAAGAAACACAAGAACTGATAAATACTTGGCTTTTGACTCCTTTCCTGCCTTGGTGAAAGATGTCTCCTACATGTGATTCTTAGTTTGCACTGTAATCCTCGTCTGTCTTAGTGTCTGTATTTTGTATACAGACTTGAAAGTCCTGATGATATCTGGTTTTCAATAGCGTTGCCCAGCTAGATCTAGCAGGTAATTTGGCTCTCGTTTATTTTGTATATTTGATACTTCTCTTCATAAGGAGATGTGTTTTCTTTAGGGGAGCAGAGAGGGAAGGGACAGACACAAGGAATGGAAGCATTGCCAAAATTTACATTAAAAATACTGAAATCCAAGAGAAATACAGACCTATTTCTTTTCTTCTTTGGTTTCTTTAACCTAAGTTGTGTACTAACACTGATTATTTTTTTTTCTTATAGTTCATTTGGCATGTTGAATATGCAGTGACTTTCAGAGAAATAATTTGCTATTTCTAAAACAAGTTTCACTAAAAGAAGCTCATGGATATAGGATAACGTCTCTAGCCAGTTTCAGTTCTGAACTAGACCATGAAATTATAAATAATAGTTATGTTCTTCATAAGCCAGTGAAAATATGCTTGTAAAATAGCTCACTTTTAGGTCACAGATAAACTCAAGCATCTGAAGGCAGTTCAGAAGAGCTGCATATGGATGTCAGCATATGAAGGCAAAAAAACTGAAAAATGTCTGCTAGGGGGTTATGACCGTGGGCAGCTAGTGTAGAGCTGCAGTTGGCTTGAAGTTGATGTGCTGTTGGTTGGGCTAGATGATCTTAGTGGTCTTTTCCAACTGACACGATTCTATGATTTTAAGTTTTCCTTTATTTTACTGTATTCTGTTTAAATTGATACCAAGCTGAAAAACATTCCTGCAGGAATGCAGGAATCAACACTGACCCCCTTTACCATGTGATAGTAGATTTCAAGGTCAGATTTTTATCGGTGATGTGGAGGCAGGATACATGCTGCAGTGCAAGCCTTTATATTTCCATTTTTCAGTTTCATCTGGAGCAAAATATGTACGAGTTATATCTTGGCAATTCCCTTACTCCCAGTCAACTCAGACACCACAGTTCTGAAAAGTAACCACTTTCTTCCTTGATCTCCTCCCTTTTGAAAATTCCCTGTTTCCTTTTATAAACTATTTCTTCCCATCTTTTCTCTTACATACTCAGAAATTCCCTGACCTAAAATGCAGCCCTCGGCAGCATCTCTGCAACAACTGTTCAAATATTCAACTTCAACAACTATTCAAACTTTACTATTTGGGTTCAACCTATCAGCTACTGCTCCAGAACTAGGAAAATAAACTTTCCCCTGCAGAATTCGGAGAAAAGCAATATTTGTATTAGCTATTGTATATACTTCATCTTTTCAGCCACGTATGTGTTTGGGTTTGGGAACTGGCAACTCAAGTCAGGGTTTCTGAAGAGAGGTTTCTCAATAAGACATTAATAGAAGTCATAAGGTCTAATTTGGGCAGGCTTATGAGATCCGGAGCTCACCAAGGGGAAAAATAAATAAAAAGTTTGACAGACTTTAAGCTTTTTGTTTTGCTGTTCAACTCTACTCCAAAAATTTCACATGAAAATTATTGACACACATTACACCTATGTGAAGTTATTCTTTTAAACAATATCTACTTAATTTAAATGTATTATTTGGTTTAGTGATTAAGATGTGTTTGTTTACGTAGAAAATTTAATTGCTTTAAGCAACATTAAGCAACAATTGCTGCATGGAAAAAAAATACAATTTGTCTGTTTTCATGTGTTCTTTTTCTTCTAGAGCTATGTGGTGTGAAACGGTCTTTCTCTTTTAGGGGGATCAAACTGTGACAAACATTTTGTTCTGGAACATCATGCTACTGCCTGGTGCTTTTGAAGATGTGGTGGCCTGAATTCATGCATGTCTGAAGGACATTTCTGGATGTAGGAATGGAAAAATCACTTTCCTTCTAGCTGGATTTTAAATAAAACAAAGAGATTGAGAGGGGAGTTCTGATAGCAGAGGAAGGTGTGAACACTTTGTATGTCCTTCTCTATCATATGCTGGCATAGATTTATAGAAAAATATATTCAGACATACAAAATGCTGCATTTACAAATATGCATTATATATAATGCTGTACGTACAGCTGTTGTGATGTACAGAAATTTACATAGACAGAAATATGCATTTATATATACATAAACAGGGCGTGATTTTATGTTATAATTGTATACCACCAAGACCTGCTGCAATGATGCAGCTTCAACACCTCAAATGGATTTTGTTGCTAGCCTAAAAAAGCAGCACTCAGGGAGCTAAACTGAATGGTCAAAACCACCTGCCAGTATAAACATATGTCTTCATAAAACAGGTTTGTAGGTACGTCTGCACTAGAAAATTTCTCCTTATATAGGCCATGCTTATACCCTCAAAGGAAAAATAGGCCCTGTGGACACCTCTAAATTTGCACCATACACAAACGTATTTTCTTTTCATACTCTATGAGGAGCTACACGGAAAAAACCTCAGTCACATCTTTTCTGAGCTATTTAAGTGGATGTACAAAACCAATTCCCTTTCACTTGAGTGGCCACTCAAATTTCAGCTCTCGTATTTTTTCCTGCATTCCCAAAGAACCATGAGTAGATCAGGAGATCAGTTTTAGTCCTTCAGGTAAGTTATAACCACAGGGAGAGGCGTTTCAAGACAGTTGGAAAAGTAGCAAAACTACCCTTGGGAAAGATGTGCTACACGTTAGGGGGAATACTTCTTTGTTTTGATCAGAATGTCTTTTAGCTATCAAGAGGTGAGGATTGCTAGATAACTCCAAGAACCTTTCGACCCACTCTCTCCAAGTGGCCAAGGAAAGGGCAATTAAATGGCATTGTCTGTACTCAACATCATGTATTGTCATTGACTACAATTCCCCATGCTTGGAGGCAGGAGGATTCTTCTGCAATCTGCAGAGAAGAGCAAGCAAGAGCAAAGAGGCAAAGTACTTTGCCCAAAGTTGCTCTACAGGTTGAGACTCAAACTCACAGCATTAAACTAAGTGCCCTGTGTTTTGCAGAAGACTGGCATTCAAATTTTTTGAAGCCTCTGGCTAAGAAGAGAGCATAAGAACAGCCTATATTCCTCATCAATATGCAGAAGTAGAGGCCAAAGATACAGCCAAGCCCTGAGCCTTCTCACAGAGTAATGCAAAATTAACAAGTCACCAATGAGTGCTTCATCAAAATTTTCATTAATCCTGAAATTAATTTCCATTTGAACTTAATATTCCCTTTCCTGAGGAAGTTCCAGTTCGTAAGAAACCTAAGTATAACCTCACTTTCAAAGAAGCCTTTACAAAAAAATCCTATTGACTATCATTTTATGTGAAGCAATGAGCCTCTTGAAGTTCTTAGAGAATTGTAGTTCTCTGTGATTTTTTTATTGCTGTGACAAGAGTTCATCACTCAAAAGAAACATGAATCATAGAATCACTTAGGTTGGAAATAACCTCTAAGTTCATCTAGTCCTACTGTTCACCTGCCACAAATATTGCCCACTAAACCATATCCCTAAAATACCACATCTTCACATCTCTTGAACACCTGCAAGGTTGGTGACTCCACCACTTCTCTGGGAAGGGTAACAAAAACATAAAGAATAGGCTTATCTAGGACCTCCTATTTTTCGATAGCAGACAGTTACCACCTAAACCTCCTGAATTCCTCATAGCTGAGATCTCTAACAACCCACATACCTCGCCTTCTTCTTGTGATGAGAACTGAAGAGTATATGTTCCTGGAAGAAGTATGAAGCTTGAAGTATCTAAGCAAACCTTGCTAGGCTCTACAAGCTCCTCTCAGTCACCCCCTACCACCTTGCCCTCTGCCTCAAAGCCCTTTCTGTCCTGCAGCCACCCTCTATACAACAGAATTCATTTTCCCATTCAGTACTTTATTTTGATGTTCCAGGCATAAAAAAGCAAATAGTTCCCTCAAGCCATTTCCTCTCTATGAAACTGTGAAATAGGTTTGCAATTTTGGAGCAGTTTTAAATGCGTTGTTATATTGTGAAAGAAAAGGGGAGGAGGAGGGAGCTTCTTTTCTAACTTTGAGTACTGAATGCAAAACCAGATTGAAATTCTTCAAATAAGGATTTCATAGCTTCTGCAGTTATCAAGGCGGATGGCTCCCTATTTGCATACTGCTATCTATATAAAGGAAATGAGACTCAACGGTTTCATTATAATTATATAGCTCGGTTTTCAGTATTAATAAGCCTATTGTTATCACCACTGCCTTTCTAAAAATCCTCCATGTTTCTGTCACGCAAGCTGAAATACTGGAATTTATTTTTAAGGCACATACTAAAGAAGTAAATCCATTCCAAAGACTATCCTTGGTTTGTTGCTGAGAACTGAACAAGTTTTCTGGAAATTAACACTGAGGTCTGTGCTTGATCATTGGGTTTTCAATATTCCCTTTCTTGCCAAGTCTGCTTGGGATGCACAGCACTTTGCTTAAAATTCACAAGGAATGGAGATGCATATTTTAAAGATGGTATCAGTGCCATTTTCTGTGGGACTTCAGGCAGTTCCCTGGTGCATGGGTTGATGTTCTGTTAAAACGGAACATCCTGCATTGAACTACAAAAGAAGGTGACTGATAATTAAGGTGAAAATGCAGCTCTTCTGTCTACGCTGCAGAACTGTTATCAGATGTGTGAACTCTTATCAGGCATCCTCTTATCTCTCCTCCTGTGCCTCCTGCACTGGAATCCCACACCAGACTCCCATTGAGATCAATGGGAGCTCTACCTGGGAAGTGAACACTGCAAAGCACAGTTTGGTCTAAGGGATATGGCACATAGAAACAAGATGTAAAAGGAAAAATCAATGGCTTTTCAAGCTAATAAAATATGCATATATGTATAAATAAAGTTGTTAATTTGGTGGCACAACCAGAAAAACCAGCTAAGGCTCAACACTGAAATGTTTCAACTTCACATTTTAACCAGAAGACACTCTGGTAGGGTGAAAAAAGTGTTTTTCTGCCAAGGTAGAAAAATGTAAAGAATTCTGAAGCTCAGTTTCACAGTCTTCAGCAGGGATGTAGCTGTGCATTTTGCATAGGGAAAATAAAAACACACCTCCTTCAAGCAGATAACAAAAGGGAGCTTTGTGAAGAAGGTCACAATCACAAAAGCAGGTGGTTTATCTATCCTACATCTCTGCATGTCAGACATTTCAACTCCAAGAGATACCAGCAGGTTTTATTTGCCATCTCTGTGGCTGATCCCAATCCACTCCTTACAGGCACAATGAGAAGTGGGCCTTCAGGGAGAGAGGTTGGTGAGGAACAGATACTTGAGGTATGTGAAGGAGGTGAGCAGAGGCATTGAACACCACAAGAGGTTTGAACTTCAGGTGATGTAAATCAGGGGGCTGTTAAAAGAGATAAAAAAAAAGAAAACAAAGGAGAACAGGAGGAAAGTGTTTTACAGACATGAAACAGGAAAGAAATTTTTGCAGCAGGATTTTTTGAGAGGGTAGAAAATAAAGATAGACAATATTCCAGGGAAGAGGTTGCTGTAATCAATAAGTGATATACTGAAACTTCACAGCAGCTTTCTTGGAAGGATCAAGCCCACAGAAAGCTGATTCCAAGCACATGAGAGAAATAAACTTTGATAACACCCTTTTGGTTAGTATTTACCCTAAGACCTCACTTGTATGATTTTGGATGCTTTGAATTCCTGTTAAGCCCTGAAATTTGATGCAATTCTAGGAAATTCAGACCCTAAACCATATCAGATAATTTAAACCCATACCTGTAAGGCACTGCACCACAGCTACATTTCTGAAGAACTGCTCTGTAGGAGTTACTAGGCACATGACTCTTTTATACTGTTTTTCATGGCAACCACGTGACTAAAACTCTGTGTGATGCTTAAAAAAAAAATTACCACTGAGATTTAATCCTTCCATAAAAACAGTTCTAGCTCATTCTTCACCTACCATGAAAAAGACCTCAAGTCTAGATTTATCATCTCCCCACGTACTTGTCAGATTGCATTATCCTCACAGAACACAAAAACTCAAACACATGCCCTCTAGTAAGGAATACACAGAGTCCTGATGTGGGAAGGATTAAGCATCGTAATAGCCAAACCAAACAATTTCTAAGGGCTTCATATAAAGTCTGTCGAACATGTTTTATAGCTCTGAGGAGAAAAACAAATGCAAATGTAAACCACCTCTAGGAAAGGCAACTTCTTCTAGGTGTCCAAATGCACTAAATCAATTCATTTATTTTCATTTGGGCAGAGTCCCCAAGCTTTCACCATCTACAGAACTATGAAAGGAGGGGGAGGACTGACTCTGGTGTATTTGTATCAAAGATTCCCAAGGCAGTTTAGTGGACTGGATGCACTTTAATAAAAATTAATGCAGCTGAAAGAAGTTGAGTGAAGAAGGAAAAATAAGTTTCATGTTTTGACCACTGTCAAAGAAACGGCTCCGTTCAAATCTTCCACAACCACATTTTGAGCACTGTGCTCTTGATCTAAGCTGCGGACATTTGGACCCAAACTTGCACCTAGTATAAAACATTTTTAGCTAGATATTCTGAAAGATACAGTGAAAACGAACACTAGATGTGGAAACTCAATTGCAAGTTATTTTGGAAGAATGTGGACCTTCAAAAGCATTCACACTGTCAGGGAGGAGTAGGTATGGCCATTTGAATTGCTGAAGAATCTGCATGCAACAGGCTTAAGAAGACTATTCTCTGGTGTACTTCTCAGATCAAGTTAAATCAACAAATTCCTTCCAATACCAAAGTCAAAACTGCACAGCAAAAAAGTTCTTGATAAGCAGCTCCTGTTTCCATACCAACTTCAAAGGTCTGTTCCTTCATTACAGGGTTAACTTGTATCACAAAGAAATGCCCATGTTGTAGAGTGAAATATACCTGCTAGCAGACAAATTATCAACAGAACAGACAGGAAAGTTTAATGGCTGAAAGTGGTAGATAAATCCAGGCTGCAATTATTTTAACTCATAGACTCAAGAATAATGAAGGTCTTGCTAAAAGTTCCAGCGGAGTAACCAGCAATGGCCATTTCTGAAGTGTTAGACGACAGATTCCTCACCACAAAAACACAAAACATGTTGCAGTTCAGGAAGGAATTATCTCAGAGAAATGCTGTCATCCTTGCGACAAAGTAGATGTCAACAGTGTACTCTTCTTGCTTTCTTAACTAAGCATTACTGTGTACCAAAATATGCCTTTAGCTCAGTAAAGTCTGTGAGGCGGATGTTTTCTGTTTACACTCCGTACTTGTTAGAGTTAGAGACAACCTTTATGCACCCGATCCTTTTAATCTCTAAACCTACCACAGGCTGAGAACTCTTCTGGGGACAATGTGTGTGTATGTGTTTCTGTGTCCCAAGGATGTGCTCCTGTGTGGGGTGGTGCACCCAACTATTTGCCGTAACTTTGGTGGAGTCGATTTGTAGCACCTTCTATTTTATTTTATTTTCTCTTGTTCCTCTTCTCAGTGCTATCTTTCAGCAACTTTCTCTATGCTAGCTAATGCAGCAAATGAGATTACACTGTCTACTACTGTTGATATGCTCAGACAGCATGCTGCCCATGTTATCAATGTCACTCTCCACCATCCTCCTACATTCCTTCTAACTTAAACCTTTTGAAACCACTGGCCAGCATGGACTGATCTATTACTAATCTCTGACAAATCCTATGTTAATCCTTCCTCGCTTGTGGCCTTATCACTTCCTACTGAAGACAATAGGAATTTGATTCAAAAAGGACATGAACATAAGTCATGAGTCACAGGCAGTATTCAAATACAGAGTAAACCAGACCTGACTCCTCCCAAACTGAATTTCAGACAAGTGAAGAGACCAGGTTGCCTGTTATCTTCTACAGGATTAATGAAGCAACTGTGCAGAGAGGATGTGCACTTAGTGATAGACAGCCATAGACAACAGTGTTTGTTTTCTACAGTAGATGGAGAAATTCTTACAAAAATTGTCTTATCAAGCAGCTATAGCTTGTACGTAAGGTGTGCAAGTATAGTAAGAGATTTGTACTTTTTATTATACTGTTCATTTCCTAGAATGCAGGAGGGTTTCTATGAGAACCTATAATTTGGTAAATTGACTTTTCTGTCCTGCTTCTCTACTTGCCCTGTTAGCAAAATATTCTGATATAAAATTTTAAGTCGTCTCATTATGGCAAACTTCTTCAAATCTAATTTTTACTTATTGTTATTTTTTATTCTCTGTTCTTATGGTAGCTGCTGGGAAGACAAATACAGAGCCAAGGTTCCTTTAATGTATATGCTGAGCACACAAGTATTTTGGAAAAAAAACATATACTGTCTAGATGGAGAAAGAGATTAAATAAGCACAGAAGGAAGAAAGGTGAAAATAAAGAAGTGAGATCACAAGATGATAAAATCATCAACAATGAATTTCAATTTATTTTTCAAGATATTAATTTAAGCACATGCTACTAACGATCACAACAACCTCTGTGCTCAGATAGTAGTCACACTGCTTCATTCAGAAACGCATTTGGTACCTTAAATCTGGGCAGTAAAAAATACGGGTAAAACTCCAAATATAAGGTGAAGGACAGTGCTGGTTCCATTCGCTTTGGAGTTAGTATTTTTGTAATATGTAAATAATATCAGTGTGCCTAACAGACCACAATGAAATATTTCATATAGGAAGAAAATGAAAATATTGAGTGATCTAGCCAGGGTCAAGGAACTTGTGAAAGTAAAATCTAAGTGCCTTATCCTCAAGCTTGTTCTCTGTACTGGAGGATGTTCTTTCTTAAAACAAAACAAAACAAAAAAACCTAGAGAAAATGGACAAAGAGTCATTAGGGGATTATCTTAAACAATTAAAGGTCAGTTGTGCTTGCCAAAACTATTGACGCTCTCCTTTCTGCAGTGCAGAGGGACTCTTTCAGGGTATATGTGCTCACTTGCTAACTTGTAGAGCCTGTAAGTCACAAATAACGATTTGCTATAATGTACTGTGGATTTTCACAATTGCAAGTTTCTGCTTCGTCAAAATAAAATTTTATCTGGAGCACCAGAGAAATAATTAAACACCCCTCTTTAAGACCCCTCTTTAAGAAGAGAATGGTGATATTCAGACCTAGAAACAAAACCTCCTTCACTTGTTTGCTTGAGTTTTGTGCCCTGGATCATTTTTAAGTAGGATGTAGTAAATCTGTTGAAAGATTCCTAAATAAAAGGGCCAATGATATTGCTTTTATTTTGATTAAAGGTCTAATCATCTCCTATTGAAGTCTATCAATGTATAATTAGCTTTCCATACAAATTATGCTAACTAGGACTTTAATAAAGAAATCTGTGCTATGAGACTTTTTGAAGAATCCTATAAAATTCCACAAAAGAATTATAACTGTAGGGTTTGCCAGCCAAGCACTTATTAAAAACTGCAGGAGTAGAAGCACAGAAAACAAGCAAGGCCCTATTATATTCTGAAGGAATTTCCCACATGTGATGGATAGCCAAAAATCCAGACCTCCTTCCTAAACTGTCCCATGAGAAGGGATCTTTACAGAAAACATCTCTTCCCTGCTGCGTACATTCCCAATGAATTAGCATTAAGATTACCAAAGTCCTTTTCCGTCCATCCCCATATCGCCAGGTTCATTTCATGGGTTTGGCACTTTGTTCTTGCCTCCTTGTGTTGCCAAGATCAGTCTTGACAAGGGTTTTCAAGGCGGGTGGAGCAGCCATGGCTAGGGGCAAAATCACAGCTTCTGAACTTCATGCTTGTCAATAGCTGTTTTACTTTGTGTTGCCATACTAATGTGCCTCATAAATATTCCCTGGGGCTCTACACACCACCACGCTGCTGTTGTCTTATTCATCAATACGGTCAAAACAGAAGCAGATGCTGTCAGTTAAGGTCAAAGCGTGCTTCTTGCGGATCTCCAGAGTGAAAAGGCCTCAGTCTCATCTTATGAAAGAACCAAATATTCTGTATTCATTTAACAAGTAACTCTCAGGGCTCAGAGATCTCCTGTGATGACCCTAATAATTAACCTTAACTGCTGAATCAAGCTTTCCCCTTCATGCCAACCTCTCTGCTCTCCCAATTTCACTTACTCTTTTCTCCTAGGGTGCTTTAAATTCTTGGCATCCAGGACACAGCACTGCCCACAGGCCATGCTGGGTGAGAAGGCATCTAACAGGATAGGAAATGACAGCCCAGGCTTCCTCCCAGATGAAAGACAGGAGTGAGAAAGGTATGGGGAGGGACAGTTGCTACTTATCTACAGGATGGCTGAGCAGGCAGATGCTGCTGGCTTGAGCTTTCCTCACATGGCTGCATCCCTACATTTGAACCCTCAGCACTAGAGATGCTTTCAAAGCTGATAACGCAACTTATCAGGTTAGTTATTAGATGCAATTTTTAATATATATTTATAATTTTATCCCAAAGCAGCACATCCACTTGGGACCAGGTTTTTAAACTTGATTTTTGTCCAGCTCGGATTGGATATCAGGAAGAGGTTCTTCACTGTTGTTTGGGCACTGGAACAGCCCCCTCAGGACATGGTCATGTCACTGTGCTGCTGGAATTCAAGAACATCTGGACAGACAGTGCTCTCAGACATATGGTCTGATTTTTGGGTGGTCCTGTGTGGAGCCAGGAGTTGAACTTGATGATGCTTGTGGGTCCCTTCCAACTTGGGATATTCTATGATTCTATGTTTCTTGATTTCCATTAAGCCTAGAAATACGGGTTTGTATACACAAGCACATGCAGACCACAAATTTCCATTGTTTTTTTATTCCTTAGAAAATTTTGCTATGGGCTCCACACCAAAAATCAGTGACTCTGAATATGATGGTCAGTGTCTTTCTATTAAAGTACCGACATAGGGTTCATTCTGAAACCAAGAGAAGGCCAACACTTCAAAAAAGCTCCAGGGAAGAGACATTTATCAAAAAGTCCTTGTCTTTTCTGCCAAAACTGCTAACAAAACAAACTTCTGGCATGTGCATGGATTGTGGACTTTGTGTTCATGCAGACTTCACGGCATCGTCCACAGTGTCTTCTCAGAGATTGCCCTTGCACGTTTCTTCTGTTACTTTCTTACATATCTATTACAATAAAACTTAGTCCTGGGCAAATTGTATTGCTTGATGGAGAAATTCTGCTACAGTGAATTATATAAATATAGTGAAACACTGGCAGAGGTTGTCCAGAGAGGTGGTGGTGCCCCATCCCTGGAGATATTCAAGGTCAGGCTGGGTGGGCTCTGAGCACCTGAGGGAGCTGTTGGTGTCCCTGTTCATTGCAGGAAAGCTGAAGCAGATGCCCTTTAAGGGTCCCTTCTAGCTCAAATGGTTCTATGATTCTGTGGTATGCTCTGTCTTTTAATGTACTACAGCCACACAGTAAATAAGCAACCTTGCAACTTTCACAACTATGTGAAATGGTTAGCAAACATTTCACAAAATACCAGTAACTTGTGCAGAACACTTTGGAGACCTCTCAAAGCATGCTGATCTATTTATGGTCCCCTAATTGCTATGTGCACATACCAAACGGCGAGGTTTGCTCTTATTTTAATACCAGTCCTCTTCTGCAAAAGACATGGCATGTCAGAGAAGTAAGACAGCTGCCTACACAGCTAGAGACACTGTGATTGTCTGAAGGCTTTAATAAAAGTGGCAGCAGTGAGAGAAGTAAAATACAACCTCCATTTCTCATGCAAACCTCGTTTGATAAAATCTGTAGTCATTCAATAAGCATAAATGTTATAAAGAAGATATGCTGACAATGACAGAAAGTGAGCAGGCTTATGTGGGGAAGTAATAGGGATGCAGACCTCTAACAGCATTGCCTGGCTCTCTTTCGTTAAGGGAAGATTGATCCTGACCCTTTTTTTTCTCTGTTGTTCTGCAGTCTTGTAAGCAATCTGCCTCAAGATACTCATTTCTAGAGGGAAGAGTCTGCTCCAAATTTCCCCTGCAAACTCTGATCTCCTTCAGGCTCTTTGTATGGAACAGCCCCACCTTGGGCCATGCCAACAATTTTGGAACTCATTTGGTTGAACATTTTCTTGTTGTTCAAAGAAAGATAAGATATTCTCATTCAAGACATAGTCCTTGTTGAGCACTGGTGTACAAAAAATATTAAAGCAATGTCCATCCCCTTTTATGTCATGTGGTTAAATATTCAGCCTCCACTTCCCAAAACTCTGATGGCTTTAGGCTCACTGTCTGATGGTTAACAAGAAGTGTTAAGAGAAAAGAGCCCCTGCAGCCACATCTTACATAGAGAATGCATACCAAGCTGCAAACTGGAGGAATGGCAACAGCTGGAACTCTGTTATGACAAGGACCATCATCAAGCCAATTCTTGAAAACTTATTTGGCTCCAAGGAAGCATTATAGATGCTCATCCCTAGCCTAAAGAAATGCAACATGGTCCAGAAAGCAAAATGAATTCAAAATATGTATTTGATTTCTAATGAAAAGAGAGTAGGGAATAGAACGTGAATCTTTCCATTGGTTTATTAAAATCTCCTTGTTAAAGTTGCTTCTGTTCAAATGAGAAACTTACCAGTTTAGCTTAAGCTGATAACTTCAGAGCCAAATGTGTTCAGTTGCAGTGCCATCAAAAAGGACAGATTATGGAGCTGCTGCTCATTTGTGTGTTTGCTCTGATGAAATACAGACATTCATCTTTGTGGAACTGGTAAAACAATTGCATCATTTTCAACTGAAAATTGAATCAATTCACCCAGCAGCCGCTGAACTAGGAGAGATAAAAACTACCTTCTGCTATGCAGCCACTTTGTAGAGTAGGCTCCACTTTGCATTCATCTGCAGTGCCTTCACCTTTCCCATTTATTCTCAAGTGTCTTTTTGAAAGCCATACATACAACAACAACAAATTTTTTTTTTTTTTTTTTTGTTTTTTAACCCTATAAACCATCCACTTGTGAGCCTGAGGGCTTTGGTACTGGTGGTCTTTTGTCTGAGTATGAATTGCTGGGGAGATGACTGCCCCCATGAAAATACAGATCCCACCTGCAATTCCCCACAATACTCAGAGATGTTTGCCTCTGGAATTTTCACTCAGGTCACTCAAGTTCCCTTACAAAGAATCAAACAATGTTCCACTCTCATGTCAGACCCCACACGGAGTAAACCATTTGGTCAAAAATCATAGCTATTTATTCAAACAAAGAAGGAAAGGACACTTGCTCTGACAGCTCATGCCCCCTGGGCAAGTCTCAATGTCTGGAATCGCCAATTGAACGGTAATCACTACCATAAACAAAAATCACTGCTTTTGGATAGCACAGCTCTTTGTGACAAAAGAAAGAACTGATTCATACAGTGGAACTGACAAAAAGCTGTGCAGAAATGCAACAAACGCTAATTATAAACAACAGTATTCCCAATATTTCCTTGACATGATAATTAGTTGTTACTCATGTTGTTAATGCTCTTGAGGATCTTATCCAAGGAGCTAACATCATCCAAATGGATTTTAGTTACCTGAGTATTCTCTGGCTTGATGTCCATCTGCCACTTCAGAGCTTGGTGAATCTCCTACAGATCCTGTGTCATAGCTTTCCAAGCTGGAAAGTTCAGATCATAGAATCATAGAATCACAGAACGGCTTGAATTGGAAGGGATTTTAAAGACCAGCTATTTCCAACCCCCTACAATGGGATTGGATACCTCCCACCAGACCAAGTTGTCCAAAGACTTTTCCAACCTGGTCTGGAATGCCTACAGGGATGCCAGAATATTACTGAGGCATCTGTTTCAGTGCTTCACCACCATGATAATACATAATTTCTTCCTAATATGTAAATTAAACCTACCCTTATTTTTAGTTTAAAACCATTACACCTTGTTCTATCATTACAGTCCAGAAGAATCCCTCTTCAGTGTTTCTGTTATCCTCTTTAGGTACCATAAGGCTACTACAGCCTTCTCTTCTCCAGGCTGAGTAATGCCAGCTCTCAGTCTGTCTCCATGGCAGAGATGTTTCAGCCTCTGAGTATCTTCGTGGCCTCCTCTGGACTCACTTCAGCAGCTCCAGGTGTTTCTTGTGTTGAGGGCTCTGGAGCTGAATGCATAAGTGCAGATGAGGTCCCACATGAGCAGAAGGGGATAATCACCTCCCTTACCCTGTTGGCCATCCCTCTTTTAATGCAGCCCAGAACATGGCTGGCTTTCTGGGCTGTAAGCACACACTGCTGGCCCATGTTGAGCTTTTCATCAAGGAGCATCACCAAGTCATTTTCCTCAGGGCTATTCTAATGCATTCTCTGCCCAGTCTGTATTTGTTTTTGGGATTGCCCGGTCACAAGTACACTGGCCTTGTTGAACTCCATAAGGTTTGCACAGGCTGACCTCTCAAGCCTGTCCAGGTTCCTGTGGATGACATCCCTTCCTCCATTGTATTGACTGCCCCACATAGCTTGGCTGTGGGTGTCAAATTTGCTGAGAGTGTGTCGATGTCACCAATTGTTAATAGAGATTGCTGGGCATCTCCAAAGGCAGATGATACTCAAGTTTAGGCACTTGAATCCCACTTCCTACATCTGCAAAGCCAGAAGATCCTTTCCAGTGAGGAACCTTGCCACTAACAAATTATAAATCAAGAGGTAAAAGACAAACATAGGCAGGAAGAAGGGTGGGCATAAGAAAATGGTGATCATTGTGTGCATATCACAGTTGGCTCACAACTGGGACTTTTCAAACGCGCAACAAACGATAGCTCAGATAGGACTGTGATGTAGTTAGACTCATATTAATAGGAAAGTCTCCCCTAAGCATGACTATCAGCAGTGGAGGAAAGCACAGAGGCTCCTTCTCCACAGCTAATAAGCTAGAGATGCTACTGGCTGCCAAGTCAATATAAGGACATCCACAAATTAGGTGGAATGCATTGCAAATAATGTTCTTTTTTTTTTTTTCCTTTGTTTTTTGTTTCTTAAACTCAGTTTTTCAACTTTGATTTCTATAATTCTCTAAGACAGAAAAAGTAGTCCAAAGGTAGAAACAACAGTATAATATCTTACTCTGAAGAAGACTATAAGAAATGATTCAAAAAATTTCCAGCTGGCTAAGATAGTTGTCCTCTTTCCACAGCTTGTCTGATTCCTGAAATGGTTTTGTTTTGTAAATTTGTAGTTCAGAGTCGTTCTGATTTTATTTATGTACATTCCAGTAATGTCTAGAGACTCTCAGCAGCATTATTGGTGCCTACCATGCAAACTTAGATAAAAAGACGTCTTCCCTGAAGGCAAATAGAAATTGGGAAAAGATGCATCTGTGGTATAGAATACTACAGAAAGGAAAAGCCTGTTGTCTCGAGGAACAATCCAAAAGAAAGTCAAGATCTTCAAAAGTGTTTGGTTGCTTATAGGGCCTCAGGGTTTTGCCTCTCCATCTGATATGCTTCCAATTGGGGTTGATAATATTCAGCATTTATTGCCATATAACAAGTATTTGAGCCTATCTCAAATTAGCTAGGAACTGAGGACCTCATTCTTCTGAACATTCCTCACTTCAGATTTCAAGAAATTAATCTTCAGCCTGTTCTAATGGTTCCCAGTACTGGCTCTGAAAACTCCACACATGAATAGTTCACAGACGTGTTGCCTTCAGGTTTTTCTAGTTGTGCTAAAATCAGAAAACACTGAAATAAACTGAAAATATGCTTTGCAGGAAGTAATATGTGGGGAGAGATTTTGTCTTTTATTAGTCCAACAGACCAACTCAGAGAAAATGAATGCTCAGTTGCACTGCAGGACCAGAAAAATTCAAGCTAAATCTAAACTGAGAATAATAGCTCCAAAGTTGTTATTCTACAATGTTTTGTGTTTAGCTGCAGAGTTAACTTAAGATTTTGTACTTTCAGGCACTTGTCATGCCAATACCCAGTACTCTTTGCTCATTGATTTGGCCCAACACAACCATCTGCAAGACTGCGATTTAAACAAGTGTTTGAAATGATGCTTATTTAAAAGTGTCAGTTCCTTTTTTTTAAATCTAAATTATTCCAGTGACTATATGCATAACGCAGACTACAAGCAGCATAACAAAGTGGGGCAGCAGTCTCCGCAGAAGAAACAAGATGGGGATAAGAATTTCTTAAGTGGCTTTAGTGCCAAAGGCAACATACTGGGTTATTACACACTTTAATTAATCTGTGTTGCTCAATTAGACTATTTGAGAGAAAAAAGATTGCTGGTGCCTTTGGAGCAGAGGGAGCTGCTGGCCATAAGAGAGACGACTTGCCTCGATACAAGAAGAACCAACGTTTATTTAGTTATCCAAGGCACTAGTTTGAGGACTGCATTGCACTTCACTGAAAACATTCATACTGTTCACCTGTGTCCTGTATTGAAATATCCTTCAGAAGACAGTTCCAGGTCATTCGTCAGTGCATCAGTGGGGCTTCACTGCTCACTTCGACATATGGGCAACAGCATGAAACCGGTATTGTCTGCCAAACAGCCCATAGATCAGCATATACCTGGCTCTGAAGCTGCTGCTTTTTCTCCCCCTGTAGATCGCCACAGGCTACAGACAGATGAAACAGGAAATATTATAGCCTTTCAAAAGGCTGGTGTAACTCTTAAGGGGAAATTATCCTTTGATTGTACAACAGAGATTCCTGAACACAGCTGATATTAGGAAACACCCATGTAACACTACCTTCAATAAAGAGGCACAACAAAACATAAGTGTTTCTAAAGTCAGAAGAATGAAACCTGGCAGCTTTGTATGGCTGCTTGGCAAGGAATATGAGTGCTCTAAAGTGGCTGGTTAAACACTAGAATTATAATGGGAACTGGAAATGGAAAAGTCTGGAAACCTTCTAACTTTGGAGGTGGAGGGCTATTTTCTGTTTCTCCTGGCCAATATATAATGAGACACTACGACTGCTTTCTGTTGCTGTTCTTTTACATAAATACATGCCAGAAATAGGAGCAGACAGCTGCAGAAAAATCCATCAAGGGCTATTAAGCACAGAGATACCACCTCTGGCTCAAGTAGTCCCAGAATAGCAGATTGCTGGAAGCTGGGATGTAGTACAGAGGAATTGCACTGCGCACTCATTCTGCACCAAGTTTCCATGTGACAGAGATTGGGTACCATGCTGGTAACTTCTGCCCTGACCCCGTACAGCTCTTTATATGCTCTGGTGTTAAATGAGCACTTTGTAATATTGCATTCACTAGGCACGTCTTGAAGCTGATCTTCTGCCAAAATGTTTTCAGGAATGATTTGGGTCAGTTAAAGAGGCTTTCACAAGGATGTAGAGGATGTTGTCTCTTGTACTACACTGCATCCCCATCAGACATGGTAACGCAGCCAGAGGCTAGATTCCACTGAAAAATACAGATTGAAAATAATATATCTTTTCAAGTACCAAGATCTTTGGATGTAAGACAGAGAAACTCTTTCAAGTCAGATTCTACTTACAGGCTATTCATCTTTTCTGTTCCCTTTATCTGAACAGAGGTTGTGGTGAGACAGGTGTTGGCATTTTCTCCCAGGTAACAGTGATAAGACGAGAAGTGATGACCTTAGGTTGCACTAGGGGAGGTTCAGGATGGATATTAGGAAAAATTTCTTTCCACAAAGTATGGTAATGCATCAGCACCGGTTGCCCAGGAAGGTGGCAGAGTCACCATCCCTGGAAGTGTTCAAGAACATGGAGATGTGGCACTGAGGGACAGATGCCCATTGGGATGGATTGATGGTTGGATTCAATCATCTTGGAGTTCTTTTCCAAGTAATGATTTTATGATTCTGTGCAATGTAGGGATCAGTTTTTGTCTCACACTGTGCTTAACCAAGTAGTTAGCCAAGTCCCTATAATCTACTCAGAAAACATATATATGTATTAATAAAAATTAAAAAAACAATAAAACTCAACAGAACAAGAAACCACCACATCTAGCTTATGTAGATGAACATATACTATTTATTTTCCCTTTCTCTTCCACATCTGAAAGAAGAATTTGCTCCAACTGTATGTTAAAAAAACATCTTTGAGGAGAAGGCAACCACAGAAAGTTTCATTTGATACTGTGGTGATCTCAGAAACTTTATCAGCAAAAAAATATAATAAATTATAAAGAAGAATCATCTGTAAACTGAAAAGTAACAGTGGGCCCCAACAGAAAAATGTAACATGTATTTGTACAAGCACACACACGTGTAATAATGTGCTAAAGTTATTCAGAAAATAAAAGGACCAACACATAAAGATGAAAAGGAGGAATTTTAGGATAAAATAGCAGCCAAATAAAAAAAAAATCTAAAATATTTATCAAGACATAATCTAAATATTTTTCTAAATGTTCAACATGTAGCAGTCAGAGCTAGTGTATCCAGTCATGTCAGCAGCCCCTAAAGACAGAGCTCTGGGAAGTTTATAACCTCATAGGAGGCTTACCACAGAATCAGTAAGGTTGGAAAAGACCTGTAAGATTGTCAGTTGACTGAGTCAACTACCCCCAGATGTCCACTAATCATGACCCTCAGTGCCACATCTCCATGGTTTTTAACACCTCCTGGAATGATGACTCCACCACCTTCCTTGGCAGCCTGTGCCAATGCATTACCATTCTTTTGGAGAATAATTTTTTCCTAACATCCATCCTGAACATCCCCTGGTGCAACTTGAGGCCATTACCTCCTGCATTATCATTATCACTGTTGCCTCGGAAAAGAAGCTGATCCCCACCTCCTAACATCTTCCTCTTAGGTAATGGTATCAGATTTAGGCATTCCAACTTTGTTGAATTTAGGCTGGGTTTGGGACACTCAACAGTTAAGTTCTTTTCATGTCTAACTGCAAGTGTCAATGCCTAAAAACTTTGGTTATTTGTTGGTCTTGTGGAAATTTTTGTGACTTTTTTTTCAAAATCAGCAGTACTGTCAAACTTGAACAGCCAGAATCACAGACTTTCTGACTCCATGAAGATGCTACCATATGGGAAAAGTGGAAGAATGAGACACACATATAAGACAGCATGAGAAATGATGGCTTTGCTGGGCCTGGGTAGTGCTTGTCCTCTCCTCGAAGGATTTTCAGCTTCCTGAGCTATCAATCCAAGCACTAAATTTGCCTCCTCTTGTCGTTTTTAAAGAAAATCTACCAATAAATCCCCGTAAGACTTTGTGTAACCTAGATCAGTCAGTTATTTCTCTCTGGCTCAGCATTCACCGCCTAACCAGCCGGCTCAGTGCTGCCCAGGAACAAGCCTTGTTAAGCACTGATGGCCTATGGAGACAGCCTGCAAGTTGCTTTTGTGTTGCATTTCTAGGAGCCAGGCACACTGCAAAAGCTCCTGGAATATACTTTTTTTTGTGTAAGAACAAATAAGCGGGAAAGCCCCAAAGTAATTTGTTTTCTTTTATGCTAAACAGGAAGATGTATGGGAAGAGGAATGCTGTTTATTAATCCCAACCAAACAGTCAACTCCAGCTGAGCAAACTCTGCCATTTGGCGGGCTGAATTTCTTAATCAGGAAAACATATGGGGAGGCAGTTTTCAGCAACTGAGACAGGAGCATTTGCAAATGCCTTCCAATTGGTGCAGACCAGAAAGACAGCACAGTTTGCATTAAAAAAAAATAAAAAAATAGAAAAAGCAGGAAATCTTTTTGCTTTTTTTTCTTTGCAAGAGTAAATTAATGTTAAGGGAATTCAACAGCTTCCCTGTAGTGTCGTGAGTGCAGAAAAAAAATGGTAAAGATGGCTCAATTACAAAAATAGGAATGTTGTATACAAGCTGAAAATGAAATGAAGCAAAACTAACCCATGTTTCTGCTCAGCTCATCCACCCACCCTGGGAATGTTTTTCAAGAAAACAGCTCAAAATCTGGAATCTATTGCCATAAAAAAGAGACAGAAAAACACTGAGAGTAGCCCAATAAATGGCAAAGCAAAGTCTTCAAAGAAAACCTGCTGCATTTTGCCAGCAGGTTTATCTAGCCAGTAGCATCTTTCTTCCCCAGCGAAGCAGAAGTGAATGTCCAAGCACAGCATTTGTGGGCACTGTTCTCGTGTCTCTTGGCAGACTTCAAAGCCAATCTCTTGAATACTTCTGCTCACGTATAGGACCAGCACTAAGACCATCAGTTCCTTCCGAGGATCAAAGAGGTTATGAATGTATGGAGCAGATGTTGTGCTGCAGGTGTGTTTTTACAGAAGGATTCCTCTGTGCTCTGTGTACCTTAAAACACATCCTAAGTGCCCCAGAACGTAAAGTCAGAGAAACAAGTAAATTCTACAGGCTAAAACGTAAATGCAGAAAATGCCTCTGCAGGATAAGGAAAGAGGCAATCAACTTCTCTGTACATTAATGTACTACAAGCTCTGTAGTACATTAAGGGGGAAACGGT
Organism: Lagopus muta; assembly: GCF_023343835.1. Lineage (NCBI taxonomy): Eukaryota > Metazoa > Chordata > Aves > Galliformes > Phasianidae > Lagopus > Lagopus muta. Next base: position 190,263,102 of record NC_064433.1, on the reverse strand, counting down.
TTTAAATTAGAAGGGGGGTGATTTAGATTAGATGTCGGGGGAAATTTTTCACTGAGAGGATGATGAGGTGCTGGAACAGCCTGTCCAGAGATGTTGAGGATGTCCCATCCCTAGAGGTGTACAAAGCCAGATTAGATGGGGTTCTGGGCAGTTTGAACTGGTGCTTGATTTAGTGATTGGCAACCCTGCCCATGGCAGGGAGGTTGATGACCTTTGAGATCCCTTCCAACACAGCCATTCTGTGATTCTATGATTTTATCATATTTAAATACATGAAGTTGTTGAGGTGTAAAGAGGGCAGAAGGTAAGAAATAAGCTGTTCCACAATATATATTTTTTTAATGCAAATAATCAGCAACCACTTCAATAAAAAGAAAATCATTTGTAAACCCTTTGATAAGAGAGATGAGGCAGAGGTGTAAGGCTGCTTTCGAAGAGACATACCACAAATGAGGGTTAACACCCCAAAAGAATTTTGTAGTGAAGGGAAGTGCATCATTAATCTGTTCACAATCAGCAAACCCTGGAATTGAAACTGAGTGACTGAGTAACTGGCCTATGACCTTGACCAGGCAATGGTATCCAGAATCTGTAGAGGAGCCGCAACTCCTGGGTTTATAAAGAATAAAGCTCTACATGCAACATTAATTTCAAATCCACAGTATGAATTGCAATTAATTCAGAAGTTGCTCTGTAAGGATAGAAGGACTGTTCTTTTTTCACCCCAGCAAGGGAAGTTGTGTGATCTGACCTTCCCACAAGGATCTCATTCTCGTATAACACTTGCCTACTGGTAGAAAAACATATTATGCTGTGAGCATGTCCCATCCTGCCTTCCTTTCACATAACTGTAGGATCAAGAGCAACTCCCTGCCAAGAAGAAATAGCTTGACCCCAGAGAGGAAGAGAGATGAGTGGGGCCAGATGGATACCCAACACCATATCAAGGGCCAGAGGGAGCAGGATGACACCAGAGGAAAGAGTCTCACCATGAAGTAACTGCAGGGAGTTTCTCACCTTCTAAAGGCACTGCACCAACATCTATTTGTCATGGATATTAATACGGAACCTTCACAGTCAGCACTGAACTAGACAGCTCCATCAGTAGGCAATGCAAAACAGCCAGGAGCTGTAGCTGGCACTGTAAGATGAGGAAGAGAGGGACAGGGAGCTGAAATGGGACACTGACTACACAAATGATCTTGAACAAAGTGGGTGCTGCCTTCAGACAAAGGTCACAAAAATGGGGCCAGACACCCTGCGAAGAGCCCTCCTGGCAAGTTCAGAAGAAGTGGGAAAGCATGATGATGATCTTGCTACCTGTCAAGATGTCAGACTAGTTTGTAAAATCACAGCTTGGATGAGTGTCATCCAGCAGCGAAACTCTATTTTGCTTCCATTTGCTAGAGGAACTCAGATCACCCTTCTCAGAGGGGTTTCTGAACATTTTAATGCATAGGTTCTAAAGGACTTTACCCATCTCAATTCTCTCAACGTTCATAAGACCACAAGCTTTGTGAGTTTTGACAAGATTCATCTCTCCTATCTTTAGACATCTACAAAGTACATCTCCACATCTCAGGGAGTCTTTTGATACTCACTTTAGAACAAAGGAAGGTGCTTCTGAGGCAGGATTCATCCCATCCTAAGATAGACATCTGAAACTAGTCAGATAAATCACACCCGAAAAATGTCTATTTTGCCCCTCTAATGACTGCAGCAGGAACTCACAGGCAGAAAACCACACTGACATGTCTGAAGCTGAAGGAGGCGAATCCCACCCTAGAATTAATCTCTCTCACTATTGCCAAGCTCTTCACTGAAACTCTTTGAGGCAGGGAATTATTTTTGCCTGTAAAGCTGTAGGGGGGGTCTCTTAATTTCAGGCTTGAATAGTTATTGATGTATTGGAAACAGTCTCAAAGCAAATCTTTGCACCTTGCAGTAACTTCACCTGGTGGGAGTTTCAGGTGAGTCCTGTTTAAAAGAAAAATGAACACAATCCTTTGCTTGTTGATAAACATAATCCCACTTTCAGAATCGCATAGATGGTGAGACTGGTCTCCTCATCTAAACTACCATAATGTAACAAAAAGTTGCACCACCAAAATCTGCACATCTTATTTTTGCCAAAGTTCGAGATAAAGTAAAGTCAGAATCAGGCCCATTGCATTCCACATTGATTTTTTGCATTTTCCCTAAGTTCATCTCAGAAAATATTTCTAATATTGATGTCACAGAGGAGTGAAGCCTTATAAAAAGTCTTTGATGAACATCTTTGATGTTCATTTTATCCTGCTAATTGTGGCTTAGTACTTTTCACCTCTTATATTTATATTTAAAGAATATTCAGTTCCAATCCAGTGAAATTCTTTGGCCAATGGAGACTCACATGAGAGAATCAACCATTTTCATTGTGTCAGGCTCAAAACCTCTCTCAGAAAATAGCAAATAAAATTGTTTGAATAAACACAAAGAGAACATTTAGTAAAATCTAAAGGGAATTCAAATGTTTAAAAATGTCAAATGCTTAAATAAATATCTTTGTCTTACTTTATGCATATGTATGCATATGTATGCTAATTTGTTACTTTTTTTTTCCTTTTTGTGAGGTTGAACTTTCTGGCATAAGAATATAAGCCTATGAAACATTTCAAAAGTTAAAAGACATAAATCTGTTAGTAGAAATTATAAAAAGATTATTTCTCAGAATAATTTTGCTAGTTGTAACATTAACAGTTGTTTTGTCTTCTCTGTGTAACCCACAGTGGTTCTGTCAGCATCATCTCCTTGATCCTGCATAATGCAAGTCAATCAGAGCATTTCCAGACATCCCAGTCTCTGGTCATGCATTTCAGCTCTTGCAACAGAATTCCTTCTCTGCAGTGGGTAATCAGAAGAGCAACCCTGAGCACGCAACCCATTTCCCAGTCCACCCACTATGTGTGGTTCCTTCAAGAAAATCCATGGTCTTGCAGGAAGCTCAGGGACCAGCTGCCCTCCTATGCTTGGTGGTTTGTAGGGTCTGTTTTGGTAGGAAGCCAGTAAAAGGTCTGAAGCTTCAACAGGCAGAAAGCCTGATCTTTAGGGTAGCTTCAGGGCAGGCTTCAGTGTAAGGGAACCTTTTGAGGAGTAAAAACCACAGTCATGCAACATCTCCCAAGGCTGGTCAAGCATGGGAACTGATTTCCTTACTGTTTTGGAGGTCGGATGAACAACGAATCATAAAATCATTAAGGCTGGAGAACTCCAAGATCACCTAGCTTAACCCCAATCCATCCCCACCATGCCACTGACCACGTGCCTCAGTGCCACATCTCCATAGCTCTTGAACATCTCCAGGGACAGTGACTCCACCACCTCCCTGGGCAGCCTGTGCCACTGCATTACCACTCTTTCTGAGAATAAATGTTTCTTAGCATCCAACCTGAATGTCCCCTGGTGCAACTTAATGCCATTACCTCTCATCTATCGCCTGGGAGCAGAGGCTGACTCCCACCTCGCCACAACCTCCTTTCAGAGAGTTGGAGAGAAGAATAAAAAGAGGTGATATATCAACCTTGCAACATCAGCTAACGAAAACATTTTCATCTGGAAATACTAGACATAAACAAAATAGAAACCAGAGATTTGCCTTGCCGTAATATTCGTCTATATTTTTCATCCAGATGGAGTATTACCATAGTATTCCAAAAGGAAGGATGTTTCACATGTCCTAATGGTAAGGATAGAAGAACTTAAGGCAGAAGATGAAGCAGACAGCTCTACTTCAGGTCTTGAGCTCAAAAAAGTGTGTTTGTGCTATACACACACAACTGCATGAGGAAGGGAGATGAGAGAATAGTTATTTTCAAAAACATAAAAAACATTTTGCTTCTAATGCTTTGGAGCATAAATGTAACACAGAGAAGGCATATATAGAACAACTTATACTGAAAGTTGACTGAGCTCTGGGGGAGACACGTGTTGGTTTCATACTGGTTGTAGATTTACTTTCTATACCAAAATGCAATTTCTTCCATCAGAGGATGTTTACATTTAATTAGGTGATTATATTTTTTATTGCGTGTTAATACTCTCCTTTCTTGTCATTAGGATTTTTGTTTACAAAAGCCGTGAAAAATCCAGTGGTGAAGAAAAACATTGAATACAGGTTTATTAGAATTCTCTTCCTTAAACAGAACTAAACCAAAACCAACAAAATAATTCCAAGGCCATTAATTACACACCCTGCTCTTTGTGAGAGGTGTTTCCAAATGCAATGACTCTAACAACTTTGTTCTACTCTTGTGACTTACATTCACTGATTCTGTGCGGTCTAAATGGAGCAGAAGGATTAATTGCATACAGATGCTTTCCTATTTTTACTTGCCACCAGGTTTTATTATTCTTTCGTGTTTTTTTTTTTTTTAAACAGAGTCAATAAAAGGAATTTACATTATACTAAGAAAGTTAAATGCAACCTGTGAGAAGTAATTACAGGAACAAAACATATGGAAATGCCACTTCTTGTTTTGGTTATATTTGCACATAATATATGCAGAGCAAGTCATGATTAGCAGACAGGAAGCACGCTCTGTGATTATGTAGGATTTGGTAATTGAATCCACCAAGGATAATGATGCTGACCTTCCCATTTGAAAATAAACTAGGCATTCAAGTTTTAAGTGGTTTGCGTTAATTCTAATTGCACAGACATGTCTACCCAGAGCTGCAGCTGGGAGGACACGGGACAGGTAAATAATGATTACATTAGAGTGTTTTATTAACAACAACTAAAGTAATGCTGTTTACAGTAACGGTGTCTGGACAACACAAAACTGAAATTTAAATATCTAGGAGCCAATGTTTTCACAGAGTTGCTCATACTTACTCCAAATCAGCCCCTAGGATGCAACAGGGTCTAGGATTACAGAGTCTACCACCTACCACTTGCAAACCCACGCAGACGGGAGTAGGATTATAGAGTCATTAAGTTTGGAAAGACCAGTAAGAACATCTAGCCCAGCCATCAACCCATGGTAGTAGCTAGTTAGTTCATGAGATATATGGTTCCTTTCCTCATCTTTTATCTTTCCATCCTACAAAGAAGAATGGACTCCAAAAGGTTGGTGATGTAATAGAATTTGCATAGATAAAAGCAATATTTGTACTGGAGACATGGAAATGTTTGAACTATTTACCAGACTACAACTTGTTGGTAATATTCTTATTTTCTTATGAGGTGGTTCTGTTTTGCTCAGTTTTACTGTTTTAGTTCAAGAAGAGAGGCTACACTGACATGTTAAATCTGATATCTTGCCTCCAATGCAAGGTGACCCAATTCTTAGCTAGACCAACAAACCCACCCCCAAGCCCATGTGTGATGCTCCTGCCTAAACTCTGAAGGCAAAGTTGCCTCAATCTATAGCCTGCAGAATAATTTTACTTGCTGTACTACCAAGCCCTTGTTTCCTAGTCTGCATCATGACAAATTAATCAGGGAACAGAGAAGAAAAGCAGGGAGCAGCATGCGTAGAGAGAGCTGCATGGGGCTCACTATTCCCATCACAGCAAAAAATGAGCTGCTGATTGAGAGCAAAGTAATGGGCAGAGCCTCCTAGGTACTGTCTCTGCTAACACTGCTGTCTGTCTGGAGTCATTTGGCTGTCATTGAGGGGGGAAGGGGGGGATTGGAAGGGAGGGAACAAAACAAAGATTAAAGATTTTTATATTTCTCCTAGATTTCCGATGTATTTCAGCTCTAGTCAGATATGCCCCATCCCTGGAGGTGTCCAAGGCAAGGTTGGATGTGGCCTTGGGCAGCCTGATCTGGTGCCTGATTTAATGGCTGGCAACCCTGTCCAGGAGAGGGGGTTGGAAATAAATGCTCTTTAAGGTCCCTTCCAATCCAAGCCTCTTTGTGATATACCATGGGATCCAGTCACCTCCTGCAAGTCTGGAAATTCCAGGCATTTCCATGTTGCTTGAACAGGTCTGCTATGTGCAGGCAAGGAAAACAAGCATTTTCCCCTGGAAATGCTGGATTTACACATGTTCTACAGTCTCAGGCTGCCAACACAGCTCACCCATTTCTTGCAGCACATTCCAGGCACACAAGGGACTCACTTGGGAAGGTGTCCAGCACTGCAAGTCCAATCTGTTCCGTAGCTATTAGGCTTATTGCATGTGTGCTTTACAGCTGCACACAGCTATTTATGCCCAGAAAATGAAATACTGAAGCTTAATTTCTGCTCTCCTCTGATTGAAACAAAACTATGCTGTTGACTGATTTCCACAGATATTTGCACCTGGCCCATAAAACTGATGCCTTTAGGAGAAGCTCTGCACTTGAGTATTGCATAGGGGCAACTTGGCTTTAGCCAAGCTATATATAATCCATGGCTGCAGAAGCATCTCTGGAATGCATGTCCACCAGAGTAGATAAACTGCAGTATTTCTGCTAGGACACAGGGGTGGGAATAACCATTCATCGGTGATTATAGAGTAAGAAGCTCCCAGCAATAGCAAGGAACAAGGATAGCTGCTCCATGGCAGACTGCTGAGCTGAAAGAGTGCTTAGAATTTAAATTACTGAAAAATAGACTAGAGGAAACACACCAGAACAACATAACTGCACTGGAATTAAGTTATATACTTAAATTTTGCATGTGTAATAAATTGACAATATAGAATGCAAAGACTTTCACCTCTGGGTCACTGGCTTACTGCTCCATTATTTTTTATGCACAAACAGGAAAACATTATGTAGTCCTCACTTAAAGTGTATTTATGTCTCAGCAACACTTTAAAGTATGTCCAAAACCATTTTTTCAGCTCATTAGAATAACTACAGGAGAGAACCATGATAGTCTTGAGTTCGTAAGGTAATGTGGAGGTCAAATCCATCCCAGTATCACTGTAAGAAGAAGGCTTTATTAGTTTCTTCTCACTCTCTGTTGTCTGCAGTATGGATTGATGGTCTCAGTCCAAGTCCAAGTGGTTAGAGATGCCTATCATTACTTTCAAACGGACAGCAAGAAAGCGTAAAGATAGTTTATTAGTCCAGAAAAACATGAGCATTCTTTATTTTTCAGTGCAGAGCTTCATTCTTCAGACTACAAAAGGGCCAGTGAACTCCTAGGTAATGGGGACTGATCTTTACCAATTGCTTCTTGCACTATCTCCAAGCTCTTGGATACAAGAGCAATTAAGTACAACTCAATTTAAAGGTCAAAAAAATAAAGGAGCCTATGAAAATTTATGGGTACACAATGAGCTTGACACTTGCCATGCAATGGTGCCTCTTTTCTCTTTTCTCTTTTCTCTTGTCCTCCACACCATCCTCTGATTTCAAGAAAAATTTTAGCAGCAACGTGTGAGGTGAGTTTGAATCCTGCGGATAAAAGCAATGATGACGGCAGCAAGAGCTCATTGCTTAGGTATTGAATTGCCTCATTTCATGCAGTGTTGGGAAAGATAAAGAGAAGTGGCAGAGACAGTGGAATGCTCTTTTCAAAGGTGATGAGCACCCAAATAAGTGCATGTGATAGTCAAAGCAGAAATGAAGAGATGTATCCATGTGGAATCCCCTCCTGCCATGGCCAGCATGGAGCACACAGAGAGCCCTGGATCAAGCTGATAATAGCCTGCTGCTGTTCACAGATGAAGGAAGATGAGTCTCACATTACTAAACCTGTCCCTGGGTTTTGATACTATCATGCATACTGCTGATATTCGGCACCAAAGTCATTGCAGGGGCAAACAACGTGGCACCAAGGACATTTTTGTCCATGATAGGACATGCAAACATACAAAAGCAAGCAAAATATATATACATATATATATAAAATTTAAAAAAAAAAATCATTTCTTATATCTGCTGTTCTGTTCTTTTCTAGCATATTAGTGTTATGATCCTTATTTTCTTATGATATCAATTCACATGTGCCCAAACTGTTCCCCTGATTAACAAATAGTGAAGTCAGGCACAAAAGGCTACAACTATTCCACTAAAATATGCAGGAACTGGGTGAGGGCTTGAGAACTCAAGCATGACTGCCCACATTGTTTCATTTCAGCACCTTCTTTGGTTTGGGTTTGGTCCATAATAAGAAGTAGTCTCCCAGACTCCCCTGGCATTCTTTGGGGGGATATATAGCCAGGTGAATGAAGCCCGTGATAATGTGAGGAGATGGTAAAATGCACAGTACACCTATGGAGAGCTTGACTGTACTTTCCTATCTTCATCCAACCACCTTGCTACTTGTGCTTCCAGACTTCTTTCTCTACTACTGATGCATCAAATGATCAGAGAGAGCAAAGGACAGTGAACTGGAACTCTCAATACTAATTACAGCTCTGACACTGGTTACAGTTGCAGTGACTTTAGTGACATGAAAGAAGCACAATTTTTACAAGAACAGCTCTCAATAATAGGAGCATATGTATGGTTAATAGATTCATTAGTTGTAGGTATCATTATACACTGGGCTTTATCTCACTTTATCCTCTGAAGAGCAGTGTTTGGTAGACAGCTGAAGGAAAACAGTTAAATATGAACCCTGGATACCAGCTCTGATCACTCATTATTCTCTTGCTTTTCTATGTAGTACAGACAGAAGATTTGGAGTTCGGCTCAAATTTAATAGAATTTGTACCATAAAGGAGGGAATAAATGAGGATTCAAAGGAAGGGATACCAAACGTTAAAATGAAGCTCCAGCAGTCAATGCAAGGCTCCTGCCCAGAGCAAAAAGCATCCAGCAGTGCTTTTTTAAAGTGCTTTTATATTGCCTTCCCCTTCTGGAAAATGAGCTGCTTCAAAGGTCTACTTTCTTGAACAGGTAAATTTTATGCCCCAGCAGAAAAGGATGCAGCGATGCTTTGCTGCATAAGTGGTCCCAGAAGAGGTCTCAGTGGGATGAGATAATATAATGACATATATAGAAAGGCATAGATCTTTTATCAGTGAATTCACCTTGAATTTGCTATGAACCAGTATTCAGAGATTCATAGACTGTAAAGGACCTTTATGTTCACCATTCTGCATTCCTGCACGATAGCTTTGAACTAGATCTTATATTTTAAGAAAATATCCCATCTTGATTGTAAAGCCCTCAGTTATTTGCAGGATTAACTATAACCCTTGAAAAAATGGTGCCTAATTTCAAGGAAGAATTTGTCAGTTCAGATTGCACCAAAACTTCATCTCTGTCAGTAGAGTGAAGAACTATACACAGTGTATTGTTTTCTACAAAAGTAAGGACATAAGTCTCTATTTCTTTGATTCAAAACATATTTATAGTATTCTGAAGTCTTCCATTATGTTCCTAATGTGCACAATTCCTAATTGCTTAATCATTCTTGCGGATTTTCCCTGAACCATCTCCAGTTTGTTAACATCCCTGTTGATGTGATGCCCTGACCACATGCAATATTCTCATAGCAGTCTCATCAGCAGAAAGCACTCAGGTAATACAGTCATTTTTAATCGAGATTCCCCCAAAATATTCATCAAGCATTTTTGACACCCTGGTGAGCGATAAATCAGGAACCCTCAAATATATCACTGAATCACTACCCTTGAAAATAGAATGAACCTGTAGACTTTGTTTCTATACTTTTGTCTCACACCCCACTATTAAGCAGTCCAGATTGATCTGTATCAATGACATTCATGATTTATGACTCCATCAGTAGCTTCAAAATCTTATAACTTTATCAGTAATGAATACATCTTCTTTCATGCTGCTAGAAATACCAAACAGAAGCTCAGTAAATCATTTGTGCTTAGTCTACTAGAAACAGCCCTTCTTGATGTCCCCATTCACAAACACATCGTGAGACCTAATATTCAACCAAGTTTTATCCTTTTAATAAGTTCTGGTTTGAGCTTGTATCACTTTGGTTTCTTAATCAACATGTCATGCAGCACAAAGTAGAACCTTACAGAAGTCTCAGTCTATTACATCAAAACTATTACATTTCTCTACCAAACTTGTAATTTCATAAAAAAGACATCAGGATGATTTGACAAGATATACGGTGGTTTTTTTTTTCAGAAAACTACATTGATTGGCATTAATTACATTACTTTCCTGTATGTCTTTGCTATTTGAGCCCTGCATCAGCTATTCCATTATTTTGCCTAGGATCAATGTCAATCTGACAAGATTATAATTACCTGCGTTGTTCCATTTACCCTTTTAAAACATTGGTACAACACTAGGCTTCCTTAAGCTTTGTTGAGGGTGGAGGGTTTCAGGGGAATTTTCACATCTTTCCTGCACGTTTTGACAACTTGAGACCACGATAGAGACTGATAGACTCCATGGGTGAAGTTACCATTACAGTAATTATTACTTCAGGTCTTCTACTCTTGCAAAGATTAAAAGGTCAGAATTACCGTCAAGAATCCAATCTTAAGAAAGCCAGTAAGAGGAGAAGCTCAGGAACATGTGAAACCACATGCCCTGAAGATGATATTGGTCTGATGTCACCTCATGTGCTCTCACTGATGTGACCCACCAAGCTTACATGAATCTAGTTCTCATTGTGTGGTCCTCTTTCCCACTATCTGTCGTTGTATGTTCTTCTTTGGGACATGAGCTGTAAGCAAACCACCAAGGAAGAGAGATTTCGAGCCTCACCGTGCCAGGGATGTCTTGCCTCCAAAGAGGGCAAGTCAAACCACTGCTGGTCAAGCCAAGCTCCAGCATGGGAGAGGTTAGCTGAAGATTAGCCAGGACTGAGCACAGAGAAGGTTGAGAGTCATTTCCAAGACAGCTCTGCTGGAAGGGCTCCTAAAAAACCCTCTGAGCAGTGCTCAAAGTTGCTTTTCCAGTGGAGAACTGAAACACAAAGCTAAAGTGCAGATGGCTGTATACTTGTTGGAAGGGACAAGCCTTGGGAACAAAGGGAGATTTCCTTGTATGAGTAGGAGGGGAAAATCTGACTAAAACTGAAAAGTGTTACGAAATCCAGCTGTATCACTCTCAGAAACAAACTCTACTGCAACAACACCTCATTTTACCCTAAGTCCTCATCAGCATTTCTCTTATTCGCTGCACAGACATGAAGGAGAACAGCTGCATTGTGTCTGTCTGACACACAGCAACTATCTCAAAGTGAATCAGTCACAACCAGTGATGTTATCAAGACACAAGGGTCAAGACGATTCCTTAAAACCTGCAGAACAGGTCTTTTTTTTTTTTTTCTTTTTTTTTTCTTTTTTTTTTTTTTTTCCAGGTCTTTTAGTTGGCAGTTTTGTAGCACATCAGTTGCACTCCCTGGGAGAGCAGAGGAGCAGAGGTTATGTCTGGCCGTGACATCTGCTCTGAGTTTTAATCAAGGTCTCCACCTTCCAAATCCGTTCTTTTTTATTGTTTTATTACTATGGAAAACTTTGAAATGCTTTATTAATATTGGTTTTACCCATATTGCTTATTTCAGGTGCTAATTAGAGTACTACTAATTTAGAAAATGCTTGTTTAAGCTACTAGAAACCTACTTGATTCTAATATATTTGTAGCTCTGTCATCAGCCATAGTTCATAGGCATTACATACACCTCTGCATAATATCTTTTCCTAGACCAAGACCATAATGCTGAATGCTGTATTTGCTGCATGCTATGCAGCATGAAGTTCGAGAATGGCTTGAAGTGAGGATTCATTCACGCAGCTTACTATGACTCTCCTTATATTAGAACACATCTTGTAGCATGCTGGAGGAAACAGAAGATTGTTAATTTTTTTCCACCTCTCGAACATTTGGAAAGAAAACTCTACATTTTGTGAATACTCAACAAAAATACCTCAGGAGCTCTCTGCTGATGGAGTACTACAGTGATGTAGAACACAAAGATATGTAGAAATAAAAACAAGGAGAAATTTTCCTGTGTATAATTAAATATGGCCATATTGCATATAATCTAATTAAGACACTTTAATGTGCTCCTGTGTTCTTGTTGCCTAGTACCTGCACTCAGGCAGTGGTTAATTAAACATGCAGCTTAGCAATGGTGACTGCATCACACATTTCACAATGCTTTGTATTAAAATTTTATTTGAAAATCAAAAAGTATTTTTTTCCCCAGTTTTCTCATTTCACATAACTGCAAAGAACTGTAATCAATCTGAGAAGGTGCAATGCTTATGATTTTTAATACTGGATGAGACCATGAAGAAATAAAATATGAAATATTTAATAATATGTAGAAAATAGAAGACAGCTCTTTTGGGAGCAACGATGTATAGAGAGAATAGATTGTGGTGCGATATCTCATTTTTGTATTTAAGGTATGTCTACATTAGAAATGAATCATCCTCTTCATAATTCACAAAAACTAAACACAATATTTCTTTTCTTTGTCTGCTAAGGACATTTTAAATACTGTTTGGATTATCTACTGTTGTGGTTTTTTTAATTGTTTGTTTGCTTTTCCGTCTGGGAGTTGCACGTGCCATCTGCAATGATGCAAAGCAAGTAGTTGAGTTCAGAATGTAAAGAGGATACTTCCAGTAGATCAGGAAGCTCCCATTTTTCCTCTTTGCTTCTGCCCCATGACAAGGCACAATCAGGTCTTGTGTGTGTAAAGAAGCGGCTTTTCAATATCCAGTAGTTTGATTGTCCCATTGTTGAGCTTACCGTCACGACCTGCACATCCATATCTAGAACCATCTTCACATACTTCTGAATCAAACCCTCTAGGACACTTATTGACACACCATCGAGAAGACTCTTTGGAATGCATCTCATTATAACGCATACAAAAAATATTGCAAAATGATTTACTCTGTCAGTACATTAAGTGGCTACGTATTCAATCCCAGGCAATTAACCGCC